>NC_043989.1:27037666-27075166 GCF_902150065.1 Myripristis murdjan
TGATCACAGTTTTAATTGTTTTACTGTCTTACATCAATTTTACATTTCTGTGTTTTAATTGGATTATCTTTGTGTTCATTTGATTCATTACTTATTTATTCAAAATTTTTTTTCTTTTTTTTTTTTTTGGAGTGCTTTGGAACTGTGGGTTTTTAAAAGCAACATAGAAATAGCAACAATGACCACCATGGGGTACTATTTTTTCTTATCCTTGACATTGTTTCTTGTCATTGTTTCATAAATGTAATGTGTTTCAAATTTGTTGAATCATGAACAATAAGAACCAAACAGAAGCTACAGTAGTAAACAGGAAAAGAAATGTGTATACCCAGTGAGGAGAGGCCTAAAACATTCCCTGAAGCCTTAACCCTTTGCCCATTCGAGAGCCACACAGGGTTAATGCCTCCTTGGACTACATTAAGGAAGAGCGTATCCGTCCATGCAGTTTATTCCAGATCCCAGGAATAAGGCATATGACTAGACAGCCTCAGGGGGTCCTGATATCAGACATACAGAACCTCAGGGTCCTGTTTAACTAGCTGGACCATGGAGCTCAGAGCAAGAAATATAGAACATTTCCAATGTACAATATATGTTTATTCCTTGACTAGGAGAAAGAGGCACAGGGCATATTCATATATGACCCATTTTAAATTGATAACTAGAAATCTTAACAGCCATACACATCTCCATATGCTCATTTAAATAGCTGCTTATATGTTATGGATGCAGAATTATAACTGTATCTCATGGGAGTTTGTACAGTAGAAATGAAATTTAATACACAGGTTCACGTCAGTGGACACAAATTATCAATTTTTTTCATGTCCACCAACACAAATTTACCTTTTGTGCCTATAAACCATGCATAATTTTCCTTTACCAGAAGAGGCTAAATTTCGGTAGCTTTAGCCAACAACACATATAAGAACCACTTGAGTAAAGTTAAAAAAGGGTAGGTTTGCGTTAAAAACACTTGGCTGAACATAGGAAAGGTTAGGTTTAGGTACCAAACTGGGAAACTGGACACAGACTCTATGAAAACGAACACTGGTCACCTGAGTGAAAATCGTGTTGACTGACATATCCACCACCCCGCCTTCCTCCTAACACAGAGTTTGTGGCTCTTTATACTACCTCACAATGTGTGACACAGGCAACAAATATACTCGGAATACATTACTTTGAAAGCTGTGCTGACTGTTATGAAAAAATTGACAATTCATGCCTGTGGACAGGAATCTATATATTAAATTTTCATGACAATATCACAAACTGCCTTAAGATCGGGCAGGAATGTACGCAAAGCTAGAGGACTGAAAGAGGGAGGTAAGGACTCCAGCAGGTAAAGCCACCCTAACTGCGATTGTGGTACCCCTTCTAGGTTTCTCTGGAGCTTCCTGTACAGCAGGGGTACAGCTGAGGTCTTTGTTATCAACACTGTCAGCCAGGCAAAAATCAAAACAGCCATTTGCCAGTTCATAAGTAGAGGAGCTTACAGGGAAAATGGGCATGAACTTCTCCTGGATTGAAGCTCCCAATGCTGTTTCTTAGTAGACAAGTTCACCTGTTTTTATAGGAACACAAGCTTGGCTTCATCTATGAATTCACTGGCAAATGTTTTTTTAACGCCAAGTTGTTCTTCAGAAGGTTTTCACAAACCACAAATGCACTTTGAAAACACACAGGAGAGGCATAAATCATTCGGAGTCTTCTGACAAATGATGCTGGACGGCTTATTCATAAAAAATGTAAAATGAACATTATTACAATTACTTTCAAAGACTTCGACATCTCAAGGCCCCAGAACGATATGACACAATTATGTTCTTACCATTTCACTACACTGATCTTTTTTTCTAAGTGATGTGATACAGGAAGCTCTTCATGTCATCCCAGAATTTAACTGATTTGATTTGTCTTTAATGGTGCACTTATGCTGTATATTTTAACTTTCATTTTTTTAATTTTTTTTATTCAATGAATGTCTTTGTACTGACACTGGGAAATGATATTTTGTTCACCTTTATGTTTGTACCCATGTATGGTTGAATGACAACAAATTTTAACTTGAAGTTGATGCAAAATCGACATAAAGAAAGGTAGGTGCTTTAGATTTTGTTAGTTGAATCTAAACAGTCCTCACTTCAATCAACCCCCAGCTTTGTACAGTGCACCTTTAACACCATATGACACAATTTTGTGACAAAGATATCCAAAAGAATGAGGACAAGGTCACTTTGAGAAACTTCTTGATTTGGTTGAAGTGAAATATGATTGGTTTTTACTATGTGCTGATGATTTATCACAGTTTGAACACCGTGGTGAAAGTCACTTTGCTTGTCGCAGTCTGTTGTAACAAAATAAAAGTTGGCAAGATTTGTCACAGGCATGTGTGTGACCCTCAATATGGAGTACTGCTGCGGGTTAACAGTTACAGCGGTTTTGTATGTAACATAATGAAGACTGTGTAGGCCTCCATATTAAAAGTGCTTGAGTAATGTTTTGGTGAACTCATATGTTGTTGCATATGTTGCTTTTATATCTGTTTGTTCATTTAAACCATCACAGATGAAACATTAATGTATCTGCAGGAGCGGGGGGAAATTTTAAGGAATGAGTATTCTTTATGTTATGTTATGTGGACTGTACTTATTATTCCTATTCAAGTAATTTTTTAAACCGGTGATCGACTCTTTTCCTCATTACATTTGACCAAATGTTGTGTTACAGTCGTTTCTCCCTGTGTGATGGTTCAAGAGAAAGCTGTTGATTTTCAGCCACCCATTGCTTTGCAGCTGCACAGTCAACACCACACAGCAAGTGATTAAAGAAGAAGGTTGCACTGCAGTCAGTGGCCTTTTCAACTCCAAGTTAAGTTGGTCAGCTAGCTTGCAGCAATGGAGGGTCACATGACTGAATCAGCAGCTGCGGGGTCAAGAGCAAACCTTTGTCCTACTCAGATCGACTTTTTCAAATGATTTGATAAAGAGAAACAATCTATTTTATCAAAATAGCCATGTGGACATGAGCTTTATCTTTGGTAAAAGTATTTTGATTTAAATTGCAATAGCCACAAATTGAGACTTGAACCATCACTATTATAACATTGCATGAAAATAGACCATAAAAATAAAACTAGAACTCACAAGTCAAATATTTTTTTTCTGAATACTCTTTTACGCTTTGTTTTCTTACAGGGTAACTTTTACTCATACTCAAGTACAATTATTCTGTACTCAACCCACCCCTGTCTGTCTGTCCATCTTACTATCCATCCAAAACATCCATTCAATTGTATCAGTTTATTCATACTGAATTAATTTGCAGTTTATTTTTATGGTCAGTCACAGAGCTGGGCCTGTGTCTGTACTGTGCAGCCACCATCTCTGCCAGCAGAATTAAGATTCTGTCTGTGGTCTACCTGACTTGGACGTCCTTGACACGCCTCATCGATCTCTAGTCAAGTGAGACCATTGTCTTTTCATTGTAACAAGAGGGGAGGTCACCAACTTACATAGCTGTTTTATACCTGCATATTGTGCACACACAAACAAAAACAGACACACACACAAACACACACACACTCCCCCTGCACACACAAACACCAGTGCATGCGCGGGTGGCACGTACACAAACATAAACGCATAAAAAAACAAAAACGCATGCACATATTGCTCACACAGACACATACTCTCTCTCTCTCTCTCTCTCTCTCTCTCTCTCTCTCTCTCTCTCTCTCTCTCTCTCTCTCTCTCACACACACACACACACACACACACACACACACACACACACACACACACACACACACACGAAACTCTGGCAGTCCAGCCGGAGCCAGGACAAAGTTAACACAAGGTTGTCCTCATTAATGAGTGAGAGAGCATCGCTGGTTGTCACAAAGAGGAAGCCAAGTGCAGTTGTCTCATTTCTGTCATATCTGTAAAGCTCAGAGCATTTCATTTGTTTCACTGAAATAATTTGTTTTTCCAGTTCTTGTTGCTTCTGCACCAACATCTTTGCAATTACTTCATTCGTACAGCTGCAACACAGTTTAGACCGCAGGTGCTGTTGCATAACATAGCATTATGCGAATGATCACTTTTCAGGAAATTATAAAAATCAGCAACTGGAAAGCCATCTTCTTTAGAGTTCACGTGTCACTTGAACTACAGCGATTTAACCTCTTATAATAAAAATGAATGTTAGCTGTCAGTCACAGAGTAAATGCAGTGGTGGACAAAGTACACAAGCCCATTACTTGAGTCAGAGTATAGGTCCTCCTGGTCAAATATTCCTCCACTACAAATGAAAGTTGTTCAGTCACATTTTTTACTTACAGTAGTTAAAGTAGTTAAAGTAGTGAAATACTTGCTTTTAAAAACACTTAAGTACTCAAAAATGCATTTCTTTTTAATATCAACACGTTGTTGTATTGTTTTCACAATGCATTTGCTTGTCTCTACTTGCATGTACAACCATTCTGCTACACAAATGTATTAACCACCACCGAGTTATTAGTCGTTTGCACTTTTTTTAAATGGAACGGATGCATTTTACTTTGAAAGCGGTTGGCTTTGCTTGCACTGGTTTCACAGAGCTGGATGATGTATTTCCACTTTACCTCAACTCCAGTTGAGAGTGGATGCTGTGATTTAATGGAAATGTAGTGGACTCAAAAGTACAACATTTGTCTTGGAAATGTAGTGGAATAAAAGTCTGTCAAAAGTGGAATTAAAGTTTCTTAAAAAAAAATACAGATGATGATATGAGCTGAATGGCTTGTCTCTACAACACTATCTGATTTTGTTTTTCAATCTCAGTGTGGTTCTCATTTAACGCATTCCATATTGAGATGGTAACACTCTGATCTAAGCACCCCTAAACATCATTAACTTCATATTAAATACAACAGAAACAAATGAATGGATTTACAGCGAGCTCTCGTCTGTGGGGCATGCTAATCAGCCTGAATGCATCTGCTGTTCTACACAGCAAGACTAGCATGTTATTGGCTGCACACTGATGTCCCACTGTGTAATGGGTTGCGTTGTGCCATTAATGTCTGTAATTGTGTGACAGGGTGTGTGTGTGTGTGTGTGTGTATGTGTGTGTGAGTGTGTGTGTGCATGTGTGTGTGTGTGTGTGTGTGGTAGTGAGGTGTACCGCCTGCACATGTTCATTTATGTGTGCCTGTATGCAGATATGCATACACTCTGGATTTGTGTGCATGTGTGCGCACAGACATTAATGTAAGTAATGGTGATGGGGATGGAGGGTTGGATGCACATGCATGTACGTGGTGAAATTAGCCAGGTATGTGTGTGTGTGTATGTGTGTGTGTGTGTGTGTGTGCGCGCGTTTACAGCAGCGATGCGTATCATTGTTGGAGACTGTAAATTTTCATCTTCCCTCAGGGGGCCAGCTAAACCTTCTGGCATGGCTATAAACAGAAGCCTCTCCTCCAGCTTCATGTTACTGTTGAACTCTCACTAGTCTTAGGCTAAAAGCCAGCAACTTCCTCTCTGTTTACTTACAAACATCCAAACTGACCCTCAGCTTTTCACTTTGTCACTTTGTGTCATGTAAGCAGCGCTCCGCAGGTTTTTGTGGATATGTTTTCCCATTCATGCATGAACAGATTTGACTTGAACAGAGCAGAATAGGAGACAGTGGAGTGATTAGCAAAACATAAACAGGTAGACTGGGAAGAGTGACATGTTGGCGCTGGGACGATGAGAAGTGACAACAGGAGACAGGTGGATGGGATGATTTATAAAGGAGGAGCAGTGAAGGCTGGGAAGGATGAGGCATGAAGAGAGAGGGCTGATTGAATAGAGTGAATTACAGTGAGACAGTGAGTTATGAAAGAGAGAGAGGGAGAAAGGCACAAATAGGATGAGATGGGAAGAGAGAGGAAGCAGGATGGATGATGGAGTGAGAGATACAGCAAGGGAGAAATGAAGGCACAGGGTGAAAGGGATACAGAGGGAACGACGGGGATGAGAGCGCAGAGATTAGGATGGGTAATCCTTGCAGGTCTAAAAGCAGAGCTTTTAAAATTTGGGTTAATACCTGTGTGCGTGTGCGTGCATGTGTTTGTCTGTGTGGACACACGCATGAGGGGAAACATGTGAAGTTCGTCTCTCAGTCCATTCAGTAACATCAGTGAAGATCAGCCGCACATCTGTCTCACTCTTTTTCTCTTAATCTCACTTTTTGTGTATAATTCTAACCAATCATCTGTTTTACAAACGTTCTTTCGATATCAGTGTGCACATACTGTATCTCCGTCATTGTCTTCATTTCTGTGATGAGCCCTATCCGTTGTCTCTTCCTCTTCGTCTCCCCTCAGTCTCTGACCTCAACATCCGTCTCTCACTCAAGCATGCAAACCCAGCACAATTAGCTGTTTTTGAAGACAAACAACTGGCCTACATTTCTAATTGACTCGAGAAAGACTTGCACAGACGCGTGAAGAGCAGTGGATGAGCACAAGCCTGACCTGAATCACAGAACACAACACACTCGCTCAGTCTCATTTAACAAACCACTGACTTATAATTCAGCCCTGATTTCTCCTTTATTCTGTCATACAAGCACTTTTAAATACATTTATTGCAGCGATGGCTAGAATCATCTATAGCTTAGTGCAGAAATAAGTTGGGAGCTAATTTCATCAAACAGGCTTGTCAGTTATTCAGAAATTATTCACTAAGTAAAGCAATAATAAATAAATGGATAAATGGACATCTATATAGGTAACCAAGGATTACACCGTATTTAGCATATGCTGTATTTGTTGTTTAACACATGCATTTCCTTTCCTTTCCTTTCCTTTCCTTTCCTTTCCTTTCCTTTCCTTTCCTTCCCTTTCCTTTCCTTTCCTTTCCTTTCCTTTCCTTTCCTTTCCTTTCCTTTCTTTTCCTTTCCTTTCCTTTCCTCCAGGCTCCACCACATTGTCTGCAAATCTAAATGCTGATATGCATCATATTTTTGGATCAGAAATGTTGACATTTCAACATTTGGGTTGGTTTGGGGAGACATAAAATGGCAACATTTCATTCTGACGACTGGGCTGCTCTAGGTTTTGGGTTTGACTGGGTGAGATGGTTTATCACAGTGCCTTAAATAACACAGATAGTGCTATGGTTTGTAGAGATTAAAAACAGAATTTAATAGAAAAGTGGAATATAAGAAGGATTAGACTGATGTTTCATTTACGTCAGCACACTTCCTCAAAAATGAAACTAGTAATAAAACATGAATGTTTAAGCCCTCTATGACAGGTGCAGATCTGTGGTAGGAAAATGATGTTGCAGGATTGTAAATATCAGCTATTCAATCACCTGTTTGACATTAGAGGGTAACAACTACAAAAAGCATATGAAATGTGGAATAATTTGCAGTAGAGGCAACAAGAAAAGAAAAGACGAGAAAAGAAAAGATGAGGAAAGAAAAGAAAAGAAAAGAAAAGAAAGGTCACCTCTTTCACAGCTCATCAGAGGAAGGAGATGATGAGTGAGGGACAAGGCGGGCTCTGACCTGTTGTAAAGGAGGATGTCGGGAGTCCAGATTTGGTCCGAGGGGAATCGCAGGTTCTGGACGCCGGGGTAGTTGTCTGGGTTCCAGCTCAGGTAGATGTCTGTCCAGTACTGATTAGAGAGAGAGAGAGAGAGAGAGAGAGAGATGGAGGGATGTGAAGATAGAGAGGCTCTGGATTGATGCTACAGTAAAGGTGATAACTGCAGGTGATAACTGCACCCCTGTGCTCAAAAACCCATTACTTCTAATGGCCAGTTGAACCAATGTAGTTGAACTTTGCCACAAAACGTGATGAAACCCTCACTTGTCTCATAGACATGACTAGAGAAGTGGCAAATCGAGAAGGCAAAGAAAATGGAAAAAAGAGACTTGTATCAGAATTTTACAAAGTATACAACACATGTCTTAAGTAGAGAAACTCCAAGAAACGCAGTCTAAGACTTTTCAACGCTATAATGAATGCTATCTTTTCATACCTGCTCCCTTTTTCCTCTCTTGACCTCCAGGGCCAGTACAAGGGCTTTATTTTCTTCTAACCCAGAAAAAGGATATAACAAGCAATTGCAAAAATGACAAACTATTAAGCTAGGAATGGCTCTTCTATTTGCCTCATAAAACTCTACTTTTTTTTTTTTCTAAACAACTTTAACGTTCCTAAATCTGAAGCCAAGAGTCGTACAGTTATGCTGGTGCCAGCACAGAAAAAAAAAAATATCCATCTTAACATGTCATTTAGCCTCATATTCACTGTTAAAATCTTGTGGGATTATCTAATCCCAGATTTTAAGACTACATGACTTGTTAGGAGTGAGATTTTTTGCAGAGCACACAAGCACGCACTCCCACACACACGGTCAGCAAATGACTGGTGGTTGATTTGTCAAGTAAAGTATTGAGGATGACATTTTTATTGGAGAGAGAAACAGAAAACTGTGAGCTCTGAAGGTAATTGCAGGGTATCTTACATAGACTTTGTCTGGGATGGATGAACTAACAGCTCGCTAAACAGATGGAGATATTACATAGATATGGAGTGAGCTAGTGACAAGAATCAATAAGGGAAATATACTGATTGCATGATTAAGACTCATGAAACTATAACATACTGGCACCTGAAACAGAGTCACAGTGTCTCTATAATATGATAGTTAAGGATATGAACATTGTATAGAGTTAAAGGTGACTTGTTTTTTGTTTTTTTTCTTCCAAACACTTACCAACTGCAACCATGCATTGGTCATCAGCACTTGATTCTTCTCATCCTGAGGACAGAAACAGAGGAGGAGAAGGAGAGAAAAGGAGAAGAAAGGAGTTAACATCTTCTCTTTGCATAAGGATGAGATGACAACCAGACACAATCCATATTTAATACAGTGTTAAGGGCTTTGTCATCAGCAAGTCGGAGCAGTTGTTTTGCATAACCAAAGAAGAGCAAACCAGGCTTTGTAAGCCCGTGTAAAAGCTAGTTTTATATAACCAAGTGCAGTTGTGTTGCACGGGTTCACTGAAGCCATCACACATATTACACGCCGCTTTTAAAGCAACTAAAATAACATGTCGTGTGGATTTAAAATGCGGTAGTCCACCGTAAAAAGCCACACTGGCTCTTAAAAAAGACAATTGAATGAGACTCATAAGGAAATGTAGCTGTGTATTTTCCAGATATAAAGATTTTTTTTGGCACTGTTGTGCAATGAAATTTATTTTTTCTCTCATATGTGTTTCTATTTGTTTCATTCATTCATATATTCATTGCTTCACTACAATGCATTGCAACACTTGAGCACACTGTGTGTATTTGGTGAATGTGGTGATCCATAATTACTGAACACACACAGGTTTGGTTAAATGTCCATAAGGAGCGCAAATTACACAATCCAGAAAACCAGAATCCACTTGAAAAAGCAGCCAATTCTATCACAACATGAAGCTAAGTTTATTTGCCATTCCCTTTTACTATGCTGAAAAAAAAAGTACAAAGTCGCAGAGAATAGGGGTTTTGATCTGTTTTGTATTGTTTCTGTTCACCTGCCCAGGGACTTTATTTTTTGAGATTAATGTATTTTGCACATGGTCCCTAACTAAACCAAACTAAACTAAACTAAACTAAATTGAATGTTTGCAGTTTAGAAGTAATCTCACATCATGATGCTCTCATTCTAAAAGCTGTGAGCTGCTTTTTTTCCTCCAGGGAAATTAGCATTTTTGCAAGCATCAGAATTTCAGTCAGAACCAGGATGCCTGCTTGGGTTCTTTGGGAAAAAGGCCTGGCAGAGATGAGAGGCAAGGCTAAACAAGATCAAAGAGGTTCCCCTCCTTCAACACGCTGCATCTGTTTATCCACTTATCTCTGTCTCTCGGATCCCTCTCTCTGTTTTTTTTTTTCCGTTTTTCCGAGACTGGAATGAGAAATGTATATAAGACAGACACCTTCTACAAAAGGTGCTGCAGAAGTTAATGGGTGTGTATGTCTTTTCTTACACACTGTAACTCCCCCATTGCTCTGCTTGGCTGAAAAAACAAAATGCATCACATGTTCATCTCTATTTTTATCTTAATGAACAATACTGTAACATGGGTTTTGATACAGTTACATGGTTCAAGAGCCCAAAAAATGCAAATTTATTAAGTGAATTTACATCCCGAGTGAAGCACAATAGTATAAAGCTATTGTTGAGGAAACTGTGCATCTTGTCCCTCTTCCCTCTTTTCCCCTTCCTCCCTTCTCTCGCCCTCTTTGGTTTGATACACTCAGTAAAGTAGACTTATTATTGAGGGAAAAATATTAACCTTCTCAGCCTTGTTGGCCTGTGCAAGAGGTGCAGGAAATGTGTACTAGCCCAGCTATTGTGGCCTGGTTGGAGTGGTGCTCTCTTAGTCTAAAAGCATATTTTATTATAGTTACATTATAGTTTATTCAATAAGGAGACATTTTATGCACTCAGAGATATGCTTGTGTGTGATTTCTTTAGCTTTTACAAGGGGAAGGTATAATTTGTAACAGAAATTACACAAAGGAAATGCTTAAGACTAAAACTAGTTTTAGATGGAAAATTTATTGAACCAAATTTAAACACAATGTTGATGTGTCTCAGTAATCCCTTTTTAATATTCAACACAGAGTTACTGTTGTAGAAATACTCATGATTTTAGAAAGGGAAAGGAAAAGGATTTCTATGGGAATATGTGTGTGTATTTCATAATTTGGTAAAATGGTGAAAAATAGAATTTTGTAGAGTGTAAAATTTATATCCTGATAATATTAACTTCATCAATTCAAGGTCAGAATGCCCTGCAGACCTGAAGACCCTGCAGCAGTGATGTGGCAGGTAAATATAAGCACAATATACACACTGACACAGCAATTTCCTTAATCTACTTGAAATAAAATATTTATTGTCAGTCATTCTTCTCTCAGGGAATGTAGAATAAAAAAAAAAAAAAAAAGATAGATTTGGGTTTTCTTATCAGTCCTCATGACAGTGCATAAACAATATTTGTACTTGTTTAATCACTATTCATGCGGGGATGAGGAGCTTTTCACAGCCAACAGGCTCTACACAGACGCCACAATAAAATTAATGCAGAGGGACGTAAATGGCCAGGAACTCATCTAGCCTGGGTGAAGCGCTAGATGGAACAAAACTTAAAGCATTCATGCATGTTGTGCAGTCCTTCTCTGTCTGCAACCCAATAAACTCTCTATGAGAATAATTACCATGTGTCTGTCTCTGTGTTTATGTCTCTACAAATGCAGACTAATTATGTATCTCGCGCTCTCTTTCTATCGCTCAAGCCCTTGCTCTTTTATTCATGCCCTCTTTTGCAGACTAACACAACATAATTAATATATTATCATCTAAAGTCATCAAATATATAGGCTATATACCCAACCCTGCCTCTGCCCTGAAGAATTGTGTTAGCATAATACCATACACTGCATTATACTATACTGTGCTTTGTAATCAAACAAACAACCTCCTTATGTTTTTGTTGCACACTGTATTTGTGTGTGTGTGTGTGTGTGTGTGTGTGTGTGTGTGTGTGTGTGTGTGTTTAACGATGTGTTTGCACCTTTTGCATGCGTGAGGTAGCATTTGTTTTACGTTCTCTGGGGTAAGGCTCAATTCCACACACAAAGTTTTCTGTCATGTTTTGGTTGACAGTCTTTGTTTTGTTGTGTATTCTGTTCAAAGAAAAACTGATCAGATGCTAACTGGGGTGGAGGGAGTACAAACTGAGGTTTTCTGAGTGGCTGCTCCACTCTTACATGTGAAAGTAGCTTTTCATCCCATCCAAAACTAATTGTTTGACTCGGGAGAAATCACCTGATAAGCCTCACTTTGCACAGAAAGGATTTCATATCTGCACAGTTTCATTATGTTTCCTAAAACCTGTGATGAAAATAAAAACTTTTCATAAAAAATTACATACATTCTCTTTAAATCTACCCAGTGTAACCACATCACACACTGTCTCCATTGTAGCACTCTTTAGGATAGAAGTCAACAGGAACAGCAGTTGAGGATGCAAACTTGCCTTCATTTCTACTCCAAATCATATTTTCCAGTCTTGGGATTTGGCTTGCCCACCCACTTTGTTATCGCACTATAATGAAATGCAAGTACAAGTTGCATGTTATGTTTCTTGTTTCTCATTTGACTCTTCCGTGTTAGAAGCCCAGGAGTCTCTGTGTAAAACACGTATCACCCCTCCCTTCCCGCAGAGACGAGACAACAACAACAACCAGCAACAAGGACAAACAACCCCAAAATGCATCTCAACTGCAGCCCCACTGTGAAAATCCTGCGGGCCCTCTGAGAAGTACACACACGCACATACACATACACACACACACAGAAAAACAATGGCTTATCTTCCTTTCCTGACAAATGAGAGCAGACATCTGGCTGGTGTAAAACAGTGCATTTAACGCGCTACTACTTTTGTCCCTCCCTGACTTCACAGGCAGTTCTCTATTGGCTGACAAACTGACTGAGAGATGCATGGGAAGTCTATGGGAACCTCTGGAGAGGATGTGACAAATAGGCCTGTGACAGGATTCTGAGCCCTGGGAAAACATCACTTGGGGAAGTGGATGATTTATACCCTTCTCCCCATCATCCACTAATTTTGAGAAACCTTTAAGCAAGGCACTTAACCCGGCGCTCTCCAATGGCCAGCAGTAAGACAAATGTAATTGTTTCCAGCAGAGAATTGTTGTGCAGAGAACAAGCATGCTGAGTGAGCCTTCCCTGAATAAATATAGGATAAAAATAGAGGAACATTATGCTGTTACGAGACAACTTTCAATTTGCATCGTGTCATTTAAGGTAAGGGTAGAGCATATGAAACAACTTGAGAACAGTAAACGACAACGAGAAAATCTGTGTGTTTGAGCGTGTGTATGTGTGTGTGTGTGGTATGAGTTATGAGTTAAGCGTCCCTGTCCTTAAGGTCTTTATGTAACAGAAAGTCAAACAGCAAAAGTGCATTAATTCCAGCAACATTTAACACTGTTTCATAAGCACAGTCCTTGTTAGTAGCTGTTTAACCTGCTCTACAGATACACACAGTGTCAAACATGCACACACATCACAGTCACACAAAAGATATCATTACAATGGGCCCACTTCACCCACAGAGCAAGTGGCTCATGTTAGTACATATTTCCTTGGATTGTTTACCATGCACTTCTCAATCATAAACCATCTTCCTTTCAACACATGAATATTTGCAGGCTATGAGCCAACACACTGTGACTCTGATCCTTGCACTCCTTACTAGTGATTGCTTACAATGTTGTTGGGAATTTTACCTTGATCTACACTACAGTATGTTACACTTGCATAAACTCTCATATAAACAACTTGAACTCTGATTTTTCCCTTAACCCTATAAAGCCTGAACTATGAAAGAATTGGCAGAAAATTTCAATTTTTTGGAACTGAACCTTGCATTTAGTCCTAAAACAAAATGTAAAAAAAAAAAAAAAAAAAGATTTTTCAAAAAAAATATGTTATTACATACGGTTTTTCTGTTGTATCATATATGACAGTACTTGAAGTGCCAGTGGTATGGTCCAGGGTGAACAGGGGAAGTGGCCAAAGGTATACAACAGTATTTTGGTCAAGTATTGATTAAACTGAAATGAAATGTGTTATTTGATAACGTGTATCATATATGATACAAATGGCTTTATTGGGTTAAATTTTCCCTTACATAGCTTAGAAAAAACATTTTTTGTCATATTGTATGACAGTATCACGTGTTCTCTCTCTGCTGGTTGCAACTAACAGTGCATCACTGAGGCTACATCACATTTACACTAAGTTAAATATTCAAAACCCAAATACCACTGTCTCATGTCTGTACCATTGCACTAAAGAAAAAATGTCTAGGTGTCTTGTGCATCATTTTATACACAGCAGGATATATTTAGAGTATTTGGAAAACCTTGGGATGACTAGTAGAATTTAAAGTAGAGTTCTGTGGATTTGCACAAAGCTTAGCTGTGCTGCATGCATTGGCAACGACAGACCCACCGATGGGACAAGCGAGAAAAGTTTAAAGTACACTTGTTACACAACCCAAACAGAGACATACTCCACACACATGAATACACACATCTCCTTTTTCCCTTACCACATCTATGATCTGCAGCAGTGTGAGGCCGAGCTCCACCAGTATGGCGGCTGAGTCGTTGACGACGGGTCTCTCCAGTCGGTTGTAGTTGGCCATGAGCTCCTTATACAGCCTCCTTTGGTGCACCCCCTGCAGGGACCCTGGGGAAGTGACAGAAGAAGAACAGGTTGCTTATCAATTATTCTGAAAATAAACTATAAAATAACTATCTGTGGCGACATGCTTCATGGTTCAGATGTACCTACAGTTATCACTTGGGAGCTAAAGGCAGGAGTTAAAGTTCTCCCATTCATTTTAAGCATTTAGGAGTCGAGTTCAGTATCTTGCTAAAGACCAATTTGACAGGACGCATCTCTGTATATGGGCACCTTGGCTGGGATTGGCCATGACGTGATCAGTTATCAATTATCAATTAATTATCATAGCAGTGGTGGGATTTGAGACCGTACCTTTGTAGAGAGATGGGCACAAATTAAGTTCTACTTTCCTGCTCTGGAAACACTTAAATAAGTTCAGCACACATGTGAGAGTTGTGAGGTCTCTCCTTGGTTAAGTGACACAGCGTCTCCTGGATTTGTCATCACCTGGAACAAAACCTGGAATGCAATGTTTCAAAGGAGTGCACTTTGATAAAGGAATTTTGGCTTGAGTGATCCTTTTCTGCAAATTGGATCTTGGAACATATCCTTATGGACAGAGGCTGAATTCCAATCCAGTTAGTGGCCTCCATATCCCTCCTGACCTTTTACCCTTCCAGTGCTGGCAACAGACTGTGGCCAGGCTCTAATTTACCTGGTGGAATTTTAAACACGGCACCTTATATCAATTCAGTCTATTCAGGTTCTTCCAAGCCATTCTTGATGCCTCTATCCTTTAAACGAGCCTTTGGTGCCAACAACACAAGAGTAGAAGGTCAGTTAAGGTAACTACGACAGTTTTCAGCAAATTAATAATTTGGTCTCATAGTCTTGTTTTTCTTGAAATAAGTGAAAAAAAATCTGCCAGTGGGATGAGATAATCCCACTATCAACTTTTTTTACAGAATTTTCTTGAATCAGGCATCAATTTCTTGAAACTAGTGGGTCGATCTGCCTTATTCAGCCTTGTTTCAACATATTCACACTTGTTCCCAGAAACTGTGTTCTGAACAAGTGGGATTATCTCATCCCACTGGCGGATTTTTTCAGAGGTTTCAGATTCTCGTCATGGAACATTGCAAAAGTGGGCTCAGTTCCTGCAGTAGCATAATTGTGTCAGTCAACATGTATGTGTTCTGTGGTATTGTCCTTGAGTAAGACACTGAACCCTACCTGCTCACTGACTGCTGAAAATGTGTAAAAAAAAAAAAAAAAAAAAAAGCCTGTGTGACGCAGGGGAAAAAATCACACAGGCTTTCACACAGCGTGCAAACATACATCCACACAATCATATACATCAAACACAGACGGTAAAGCACACACACATGCTCACACACACACACACACACACCAAGAGTTGCTGGGCAGTGAATTGGCGTAGTCTCAGGGTTCAGGGTGATTAGGATGATGTGTTTGTTGGCCCAGCTCTCATCACCGTTATTGATCTCTCTACTTCACCCCCCATATGCAAAAGCTCTCTCCTGTTTAGCACTATCCATCTGTCCCCAAACAGAGATAGACAGACTCACACATACACACACATTCACAGTCTCCACAATATTTAATGACCTTGGAGATAAAGAACAAGTCCCTAATGTAATGTAAACCTAATGTAAAGGAAATACAGTGATTCTTTTGTAAATATGTAAATGCACCACCAGCGGGATTCATATACAAACATTTCAGCATATGGGCTCAAGGGCCCAAGCTTCCATATAGCAAATCTATACCCTTACACACACTCACAATGCACAAAACCAATGTACAGGCATAAGGCAGGGAAACATACATGTACACTCACAACACAATTGTTAAAGGGATTATAAACTGAAATATGTAATTTTTACTTGATTGACTGTTCAGCTGCTCCTGTTATTCTCCACTTTACAACAACAAATGGCACTGAGTAACAGAAACTGATAGCTTGTTAGCACAACGTGCAACTTTTGTGCTGTTGATATAAATCCACCATTTTATTGAGGATTATTTTACCAATCTAGCATTTTATCAGAAAAGGCTAGGCCAAGCAATGCATTTCAGTACTGAGCTGTATGGTGGCTGGATACTGTTATTTCAGTATTAGTGACAGCTGTAAATCATTCATACCTCAAATATTATTGTGGATATGTGGCCTGTCAGGCAATATCAGCACCAATGACCATAACAATATATGTGCTTAATAATGAGTTAATAGTGAGTTAATAGTCATGTGCTTCACCAAGTCATAACATAATGATCGCTGGCTTATCATTAACTAATGATTCATTAAAACAGATGCTCATCAGTAGAGCCAACAGTTCACAAAAAACTATGAATTAGAAGCCTGAAATCACCATCAGCATCTATTTTAATGAATCATTAGCTAATGATTTGCAAAGGCATCATTATGAAATGACTTTACTTTTTGAGGCATATGACCATTAACTCACAATTAACTCATTATTAAGTACATATGCCATGGTGGTTATTGGATTTGATATTGCCTGACAGGCCACATATCAACACTAATGTTTCAGGTCTTAATGATTTACAGCTGTTAGTATCAGTAGCTGGACTGCATGTTTTCAGTGTCCCACCTTTGAATCCTGTCCCACAAACAACAAGGCATTTGGTAATAAACAGATGCACCAGTTGATCTGGTACAGTGGCATCCCATTGCAGACAGCTGGAAGTTGAAATCCATGGCTTTGACCTGTTGTGATTAACACATGAATTTAGGGTATTGATTAATGCTAGATGTTGATAGGGAATTAATCCATGATGGCAGACTTAATTAATTGCAATTCCTATATGACTCAGTCTGTTAATTAGACAGACTTGTTAGTTGCTTATGCAGTAAACATAAATGCATGGCTTATTTCTTCATGAGTCAAATATTACCTCATGATAATTTGTGCATTAGTTAAGCATTAATTAATGCATATTAGTGCGCCAGTATTGTAAAGTGTTACTGCTATTTTCTCTTTGCTGGAGAGTTGGTTGGTCTTACCAGGGTCCAGACAATATCTTTATGCTACCAGGTGAACTAAAGCCCACCCAGCCCTGCTGGGAAGTATCACTGTAGAAAATGCAGCCCCTAAAACCCTGTTTTATTATAGTTTTTGACTTTTAGGAACTCTCACATCTTGGTGGATGATAAACACAGCACTCAAAAGTAATACTAAATTGGAAAATCCATGTTTTCAACTGGGTTTGCCATCGTGCACACACACACACACACACACACACACACACACACAAATGTACATAAGTATCACATGCACACATAGCAGTTATTAGCATACACACAAGAACAATACAATGCATTTTCCCACATACTGTACATGAAATCTGTGTCGTTCATATGTAAATACAAAATGTGTTCAGCAGGCCACCTCACATTACAGCTTAACAGTCTCACATACAGCAAAATACAATAGATAACCCAGTTGGACACGGCATGGGAGAAATAAAGGGAATGAGGGAAACACAGACAGATGTGGGAATGAACAAAGAAAGAGAGAGGGGAAAAGAGATGGACAGACTTGCAGAGAGAGAGGATGAGGAATGAGGAGAAAGAATTACTGAGAGAGAGGGGGTGAGCTCCAGAGCGCTGAGAAGCTGTGAAGAGAGAGTAGTGTGTCTTTGGCCCGGCACGGTGCTGATGGGCTCCATTAAGGCTGTAATGAGGAGAGTTATGGCAGGACTGCGCCCGAGGTCAGAGACAGAGAAGCTGCTCAACGCAGCAGAAACCCTCTCCCAGCACCTAAAGGAGCGAGCCATGCCGACCCCGATTAATACATCAGACTTTGTCCTGTCCATCCATGCATCCATCCATCCATGTTTCATATGTGCCATTAGTATTGTGCCCTTACAATAAGTCCAAGGCCTTCTTGCAGAAACACACTGATACACTCAAACATTCATTTGTGGTCATTTGTACATCCCATTCTTCTTCTGTCCACACACATTTAACCAAATGGACACCCATGTACATATATTCAAATGCTCGCACAGCTATTATGCTCATGGGTTCTATGAAAGTGAGCACATTCTCAGCTAATCAGTACACAGTATTATGAAGACCTAAATACATCCATCTATGCACAATAAAATTTTGCGCACTGACACGCATACACATACAAATTTAACATACAGGATCTGCCGTCGCTCCACCTCCCCTCCCGTGTCTCTCATGTTTTATTGCTGAAAATTTGAACTGAGGTCCACACAAACCAAACTAATAAAGTCAGTGATGAAGAATTGAAAGCTCACGCTCCAGCTCTACCGCTTGTCTCATAAAACCGTGTTCGGGAAGAGTGAAATAATCAAATGAAACAAACCACTGTGCCAACTTTAATTCACAAACAAACCTCCATGTGCTGCATACACCAGGGATGAAGGCAAAGGATCCATGCATTTTTTTTAATCATCTCACTAATGAAGCTGATATGAGAAAGCTGGCAAGACGGCATCATTTTCCAAACACAGCGAGAGGCCTCATCAAACAAACTCCAGCAGAGGGAGGAGGAGGGAGCGAGAGAGGATGGCAGAGAGGGAAAGGAGGAAAATTTACTCAGCAGTCTCTCTGTTCATCCCCCATCTGACCACCCATGTCTTCTTATTTAAATATGGTGATGGAAACCCCTCTTGAGAGGCGTTCCTCAACACAGGGAGGAAAGGAAGCTATGATTTTACCAAGTATATCTAGGATATAGGCCATTTACAGCATACAGTCATAATAAATACAAAATCATATGTGATAATCAGAGTTGAGAGAGAACTCCACTCATCTCAAAATTTGATAAAAATTTGACTCCTGAAGTGAATTGTTAACTTGATTCCTTTGTGTGTGTGTGTGTGTGTGTGTGTGTGTGTGTGTGTGTGTGTGTAACTGCTGTGGTGGTGGCAAGCGAGAGTGGGGATTTTTAATGATAATATCCTCTGTTTGTTCTATCATCTAAATTTGGACTCTCAGGAGAAACCAAATCTCTCTTTTGGATCTTGAGCTGAAAAAGTTTGGGAACCCCTGCTGTAATATGGAGGACTAAAAGGGACAGAATGAAATATATAAATACACATTAAAAAAATACTTAAAAGTGTCATTAATTAATTAAAATGGGAATTAAATAAATAAATGTGTCATTAAATGTCATTAATTCATTAAAATAAAAGCTCATTTAATGTAAAAACACATATATAATTATTTCATTATTTAATTAATTATTTCACTATTTAATTAATTATTTCATGGACCGGTGTTGCATGCATAATGAATTAATTTTATCTGTCAAAGTCACCCATCAAAGTCAGTGGGCAGGACTAACACAAATCTAGCCTAATCGATTGCTTAGGTCTGAAGCCTGGAAGTCTGCCGGAGCTGAAGTTTTGCTGAGAGCCTCTTCAGTTAAAGTTACTGCTTCACTGAGTAGTTCTGGGCACTCGACATTTTGTGGCTGCACCTATCTAGCATGCGTCACACACCCGCAATAACATTTGCGCCTGCAAGTCCACCACTTGCGCCTGCAAGAACCGAGTAAAGGTTGCACCACCCAGTGTGTCAGAATATCAAATCAAATCAAATCAAATCAAATCAAGCTTTATTGTCCTTAAGCTGCACATACAGCAGTAGTGCAGACAAAATGAGATGGCGTTTCTCACTTGGGATCCCCGAGTGATGGTAAAGTCAGCAGTTTAAAAGTCTAACAGCTTTCTGGAGGAACCTGTTGCGCATTTTGGCTTTTTTTTGGCATTTTGGCTTTTCATGCCTCTGAACCATTGGCCTGATGGCAGCAGTTCAAAGTATTTGTGGAGCGGGTGAGAGGGGTCTCTAATGTTCATTGCTCTACTCCTGCAGGGATGGGATGTTTCCATGGAGCCATGTCTCCGTAAATGCAAGCACACAGCAGTCTCTCTCCTGCTGGTGTCTCTTCGCAAGCGTAGCTTGTCCAGCTTGTTGTCGAGGGAGCGAACATTAGAGAGCAAGAGCCACGGTCCTGCTGGTCTGGAGGGGTTAGCCTTTAGCCTTTAGACTAGCGTGGATCCCGGCTCTCTTCCCCGTCCTTTGTTTACGTTCGCACCGCTTGCGCTTCCTCCTCTCCCTGGTGACTGCCGGTGTAGACACAGGTAAAATCCCGTGCTGGCGTAGTATGTCCACATCAACGCTGAATGCCTCATTTTTTGCAGCGTGCTTTACCTGATGTTTAATTATGTTGTTTGTTTAATAAAGTCTCTCGGCTGTAGGTTATGCAACCTGAGCGTCTGGGTTAAGCAAAACAGTTAAAAACATTCACTCTAGAACATGTTTACTTGCTCTGCATCAATTGATTATTTGAAGTCAATCTGTCTTGACTTGCTGTGCAAGGTAACCAATCAGGTGTTAGGATCCGCCCACTGACTTTGATGGGTGACTTTGACAGATAAAATTAATTCATGAAGCACTGCAACACCGGTCCATGAAATAATTAATTAAATAGTGAAATAATTATATGTGTGTTTTTACGTTAAATGATCTGGTATTTTAATGAATTAATGACACATTTAATGACACATTTATTTATTTAATTCCTATTTAATTAATTAATGACACTTTTAAGTATTTATTTAAACATGTATTTATATATTTCATTCTGTCTCTTTTGGTCCTCCATACTGTAAATTATTTGGTATCAACATTTTAATATGGCCTGAGTTGAAAAATACCAAACCTAACTTTAACACTGGATTAGTCTACCATTTCAAATGTATATCGGTAATATATTTAAACTTTGAGCCATTGATCTTTTAGACATCAAACTGAACCACTACATCATCATTTGTTATTGTATGTCATGGTTTGACCTTTTGTCTCTGTCACATGCAACCCCACCTCCAACACTCAGATACACACACACACTCACACACACACACACACACACACACACACACACACACACACACACACACACACACACTGGCAGTGCAACTGGTATTTTAGCAGCCATTTTTTTCTAAAGAGAAAGGTAGTGCTGAGTTAACCGTAACTGTCTTTGATTGTGTGTGTGGTGTGTGTGTGTGTGTGTGTGTGTGTGTGTTGGTCCCCATCTGTCTACCTGTCTGTGTTCTATGCATGTATTTGCCAAATTCAGACATGCTAATGGTAAGCAATCAATCGTGGATCAATACTTAATCTCTGTGTGCCATTAGGAGAAATGTCATGGGTCACCGCTGAGTCCTGTCCAGGTCAGTGAGAAGGTCACTGAGTAGTGGAACTGCCTCATTCGTTATCAGTCATTAGCAGGTGGGACAGTGAACAGGTGCACTGTTTACACGTTTCAATGAGTCGAGGTCAAACCTTTTACAAACGTTGTCACAGCTGTGATGTCATGGTCTGTCTCAGCAGAGAGGCTCAGGAAGCGGTAGCCTTGAGTTTAGACATGCAACGTTCTTGTCAAAATGTTGAAAAATGGGAATTCCCAGCTCGGCAAGGTCAGCTGGCAATGGAACGACTTTCCTGATATCACTGTCGCCTTCATAAAAACTGCCTATATGCCCTTTAGCAAGACTTGTAGCTACCAAACTGCAGTACTTGGCAAACAGGTTGGAAATCTCACCCCTGAATAGATTTTCTGCTATTTTGACATTTGTCCAAATCACTTATTTTTTTCCTCTGCCTGCAAATTATGAGCAATCAGTGCCAAATTTGGTACATACCAAATATGGACCAAGCCTGAAAAAAAAAACAAAAAAAAAAACGTTTGAGGTTTTTGATATTCAATTGGGTTAACATTGGCCATCAATGTTTACACTGGGTGGGACTTAATTTACAAAAACTACCGTAAGTCCTGAATGGCTTGTCCTATTATGACCAAATTTGGTGACATTTGGCCAATAGTTGAGGCTATAGCAGCATCTTAACTTTAAATACCTTTAATTTATTAACTGTGAGTTCACTTCAAATTTTGCATAGTTCATTACTGCACAGAGATTTAATGATACCTAATGGGATGTCATGAAACCCACCATCAACCAATCAGCTTTCAGCAACAATGATGCAGCAGCATGGAATTTGGCAGGTGTATGCATCAGTGGACCTTGAAGTAATGTGTAAAATTTGGGAGGAATCAACCATCGGGGGCATCGGGAGCTATGATAAAAAAATCTGAAAAAAAAATTTACATTCACTTCTCATGGTGTAATTTAGCTCTGGTTCTGTGTTGGATGATTCCTCTGGTTATAACAAACAAGTTTTCTAATATAAGTCTTCGTGCCAAATGCTTCAGTAGTCCCCCATTTTTAATTTTGTGCGAGACTGTTTTTTCACTACTTTACCTCCAAATTTCATCATATCATCTCCAAATTTTGCACACACCATATCTAAATGGAGCAACATGAAATTACTTATTTATATTTTTGATATTTAGCACCATTTTGTTGTAATTGGCTTCCAAAATAAGTGGGCAGGTCCTAATTTACAATGATGCTGTCTTGATCAAACTTAGTACACATGCCCATATATGTACTGAGAAGGACTGCCAAATTTGGTAGTATTTGGTTATCAGCAACCTGATAACTCCAAATGAAAACTGAAAACTATTGTATTTAATTCTACACAGTACAAGCTCCATTCCAATTTCACAGTGTTTATTATGGCATGCTTGACAAGCACATACAGGTTTAGGCCTATTCCATGTCCAATTTAAAAGTCATGACTTGGTAAAGTGCAGAGTAACATAAATGCTGTCGAGGACATTTATCATGATCTGACCTCTGTCATTGGCCTCCTTTTGCTTCTTTTTCCATTCCTGCATGAATTCATAATTCAGCAATATTAATCCAAGTGCCTGGAGCCCACTGCCACTTTCAGCTATACTTAATTTAATTGTAATAGGTTGACAATGAATGGCAATACAGAGAATATAAAAACAGAAAAAAAAAAATAATAATGGATTGGTGACCCAGCAGATTATTAATATTTTGAAAGAGTAATTAAAAAAATAAAAAATTATGCCTTAAGGTCAGAGTGTGCATAAATAGGGCAAAACGCCGTCCTAAGCTCAGTATTTATCTTCAGTCAAAATACACAGTATGTAGTAGATACAATAGATGGAGGCAGACTGAGAGGGACAAATGGACAGACACAGATAAAGAGTGAGACGCTGATTAACTATTAACTCCTTATCACTTCTTAATTAATGTGGATGCTGCAGTCTAGCCCATAAAACTCTCTATTTCTGCACTTTCTGTGTAAATCACCTGTGAAATCACACACTAAGGCTATAGTATGCCACTAGTATGCCGTCTTCTGACACATACACACACACACACACAATCCTGTCCTCTCGGTGTTCTTTTCTACTCACGCCCAGAGACAGTTAACAAATATGTTGTTTTTTTTTTGTTGTTGTTGTTGTTGTTGTTTTTTTTATTGTATGTGTATGTGTATGTTTGTGTGCACATGTGTGTGCATCTGTGCATACACTTCTGTGTGCATGTTAATAATGTATATTGTCATCTCAGTGAACTAGCACCGTGAAGGTGTCCCTCAGCTCCTGAAGTCCACAAATAGCATCAGAGCCAGTCTCCTTCTGGGCACCTCAGGGACCCTTTAGGCCTCAGCACCCTGTGGTACTCCTACCTCAGCTACACACACACACACACACACACACACACACACACACACACACACACACACACACACACAATATTAATACATTTCACAAATTCACAAGGCCTTCCTTTGAGACCAGGGCAATTTTCTCTGTGAATGTGTTGCCTCGACATTCATTAGAGGAATATTGGACATGCAAGCTATCTTGCATGTTATTGTGAGAGATATTAATGGAAGCGTAGAAATGAGAAACTTAAGAGGTAGGGTATCTCAAAAAAGGGTTTGAATATCTTCATGAACGATGCTTTGTGCCCCATGTCTCCCAGCCGTGCATGACTGGCATAGGCGCCGGCAAGCAGATTTTAGAGGTATGCAAATATTAAGGACCCTTTTTGTGAATGTGTGATAAAGTTTTGAATTGAAAATGATTTGAATGAAGATGATAATTATTTAGCTTTTGTTAGAAAAAACAGCTTTTTCCACATTGTAAAACAATCTCATACATATTTTCTGCTGGCTGCAGCGCTTCAGTGAAGCTGCATCACACTTGAGTGAAATGTTGAAAACCAAGATACTATTGTTTTATGACTGCAGCATTACATCAAATAGAAATTATCTAGATGTCCTGTGCATGATTTCATGCACATTTCCCTGTGATTCAACAGGACATGTTTGCTATCTGTGTTAACCTTGGTATCTCCACTAGAATGTAAAATAGTTCTGTGAGTTTAAACAGTTTTGTTACACATCATGCATTTATGATAGCAAATGCACCAATGGTAATGGGTGGAAGAGGTCAAGTGTGGTCAGATGTTCCAGGTTTTCTCCTGTTCCAGGTTCATGACATGAACACAAGGGAATATTCTGAGAAACCACAACATCTGTGCATTTACAATGGCGACTGTGGTAACAGGATGGAACAGAGGCGGGAGTCTCTTGGGGTGTACATATTTCCAAGAAAAAGGATAATCAAGAGTTTTTCTTGGCATTCTCTGAAAGTGAGCTTTTCCATAGTGGGTAAAAGATAGGAGATTTCCTGTTTGTTCAAAAGCCTACTTTATACAAAAGGGACAGATGATGGGAGGAGGAGAAAATCACTCAAGAAGAGAGATGAGCATCTGTGTGAGACATGTTTCCTTCCAGCCTTTTGGCGCAGGCAGGTCCAATCTCAGCCCTTGTTCGTGGTATAGTGACACTGAATGCAACATCTCTATACCTGATGATTCATTACATTACTCAGTGGCTGATTTCTTGTATACAGTTAAGGGTCTCTTCTACTTTTCCATCAGTTGTGTTGGTTAAAGTGGCGGTCTTCTGTGAAAAAAGTATGGATTCACTAAATTTGAAAAAATGACATGAAGAAATGAATAAATGAGTGAATGAATGAACGAATAAATAAATAAATAATGAAAGTGCCATCAAGTCTGTGGAAGTAAAGTGACTTTTATTTATCACCTGCCTTGGGTCCAACAGGCTCCCTAGGTCTGCTTTAACCCTCTGTCTTTGTGTAACTATAGAAAGGGAGGCTTTGATGGTCTTGCATAGGAGGAATAATATTTTCCATATGCTCTAGGTCATGCTGTTTTGACTACAGCCCTATACAAGATAACAAACCTCCTTGCTGAGAGAGAGAGTGAGAGAGAGAGAGACAGAGAGAGGGAGAGAGAGGGAGAGAAAGAGATCACAGACCTAAGGTGATCCCTTGTATCTTTCTCCTGTATTGTAATACATAGGGTAAGCAGCAGGGTAAGCAGTAAAGGTAAAGAGCAAAAATTGTATGACAATGTTTTTTGGAAAGAATATTACATACATTTTTTTTCTTTACACCTAAAATTTAATTTACACTATGTAAAGTTGCCTTGAATGAGGATCCATTTGACTCAACTGACAAAAACATATTTGAAATTTGATGGCTGAGTCTATGTTGTTCTCATCATCAGTTGGACTTCCACATCTTTTGGCCTTGTTCAGACTACACTGATGTCATTATGTGTGATATTGTAACAGAAACTCTGAAATCCTATTTAGTGTCCGGACTCAGATGCATCTGTAGAAATCTGACTGGAATCGCATTTCAAACCCCCTCCAGATGTGGTTTGGATCTGATTTGCAAAAATCACATTCTATATGTTTTATTTTCTGTCAAGACTAAAACCTATCTGGATACAATCTGGATATGACAAAAAAACAGAATTGGGCTGGCAGTCTGAACAAGGCCTTTGTTGGTTGAATCTAAACTACCTCCTTGAATCAAACTTCAGATTTGCATCGTGCCCCTTTAAATTCAAATTCAATTCAATTCAAAGCTTTATTACAGATTCAGATTCAGACTCAGAAAGCTTTATTGTCTGTCGTAACAGAAAATTTTCTTAGATTTTCTAGATTCTTAAAAGCAAGTATAAAAATGAAAACTATATAAAACATAGACAGCATAAAAGATCTTGCCATGTGTAAAGTGGCCTAGTGCGTCAGAGTTATTTTGTCCATTGTTCATTTGATGTAGGCCCAAACAGAGTTATCTCTTGTGTTGAATCTCACATTTACATTGACATGGTTTAGCAAAATAACAATAACAATAACTTTTATTGTTATGAATTGTGTATAAATTTAATGAGTAGGAGGAGATGAAATGTGCCCATCACAAATGAAAAGAGTTGTGAATTGTTGCCATCGCTGGGAGCATAGACACTGCCATCTGACAATCAGCTGATTGAGGCTGTGTTTGTGCCAGTTGGTAAATTACAGTTGGGCTGACATGAAGTCAGGGTTCTTTGGTTTGTAGCCGCAAGGTTTTTTGAGTGACAGCAGTGTAATTTGGGTTTTGTCTTTTGTCTTTATTTTTCTGCTTTAATGTCATCAATTATCCACATCATCTGTTAAGTGCAGTTTCTTTGTTTGTGAAAATAAGAAAAATGTGGCACAAGGGAAAGGGAAAATAAACATGACAAAAGAAAGACTCAATGGACTGTGAGTGTTTGAACGCGTCAATGCAGGCACATTGCAAAGGACCAGAACGGAGCATGAACAGGAAAGTTACTCAAGTACCTACAAATCTGAATAAACCATAAACTTGATGGATTTAGTGATTCATTGTGATGTATTTAGCCTGAAATATTAATCAAAGTTTTCTACTACCTGATAGACAGTATTAATACAGACAAAAATGGTTATTTTAATTGAATGGAAATTTATTAACCATAATTAATTGAGACTCTGTTTTGAGAAGTTTGCATGTGGGAAAATTAAAGAAATTCATAAGTAACAAGGCTGCTGGTAACAAAATATTGAGGAACTACACTCAAGAGCTTTCTTAAGAACTCTGTAAAATGTCTATTCATGTAATTTTTAAGATCTAGTATGTTCATGAATCTGGACTCTGTGTAACTATTTTAATTTTGCTAATTGGTTTTAGGAAGATTCCTGACAATTCCTTGACAATCAGTGCCTTAAAATACGCATTTCAAATTTACACAAAGAGATTATGATTAAACAGGTAGAAGAATGAGTAAATGAATTTTTTAAAAAAAGTACGGATGAGACCAGTAGCGCGTAGTAAGAGTGATTGAGTGTCTGGAGGGCTGGATGGATGGTTAGATGTAAACGGACTGACAGACTGATGGGGGAGCGTTACAGAAACATACACACGCATGCACAGCACTGTATGAGAAAAGAGGTTCAAAGCAGCACTCAAATGTCATATGCAAATGTCAATGTCACTGTGACAGAGAGTCATAAGCACAATTTTCCATCCTTCCTCCCTATCTCTCTCTAACTCTCCATCCATCATCTCATTCCCTTTAGATAATCCATCATCTTTCCCTGTCTCCCGAAGGATACTGTCCAACTTTTGCAACATCCCAGCACTCTGACGTTTCTTCATTCTTCTTTCTTTTCTATGCACCTTTCTTCTGTTTCTGTTTCCTCTGTTTTTATCCCTTTACAAGACTTCCCAAATCATTCCTTATCCCCTCTTTTGATCTCTCTCCCTCTCTCTATTCCTGTCTCTCACTATCTTTATCCCTCTCTCAGTCTCTGCCAGTCTTGAAGTTGTTTATTTTTCTGGCTGCTGTAAACCTTTCAGTCCTCACTGGCAATGAGAGAGCACATTTGGGAGAGGATCAGATTGTGAGGAACTAGAAAAAAAGACATAATATGAGTGCTATCACAACTCACAACTTCCTACCACCATTTCCTCATCACTGGTGACATTTTAATTGAATTATAATGAAAAAACACAACAGGGTGGTCAGATAGACAGTTTAGTGAGTGTTAGACATTAACACTCACTAAAGGTCTAACAGGAGTGTTAGACCTTGTGATCTGATATCCATGGAGCCAGAAAAGTGGGTCTGTAGTTGAGATGGCATCTGAAAATAGGTGACACTCACACACAAACACACACCAGAACATTGCCTCTGCTCGCTCTCTGTCAAATTAACAGATACCAAGAAAACACTCCCTCCCCTCTCCTCGGCAATTCTGTCCCATCTGAATGATTTTACTGGGTCAGTGCATTCAGATGTGGCGTCCAAACAGACTCCTCAGACGGCTTTCCAAAGACAGGCGGCCGGGAGGGGGACCTACCACCATTCTCACACAGAAACACACACACACATACACACACAAATACGTGCACAAAGAGGAGGGCTATTTTAGACAGAGCACTAGATGACCACCTCTTATATCAGGGTGTTTTAGTGCCCCCGATGAGCCCAACTAAATCCATCCTCACTGAACCACTGTCCAACACTAGCCTCTCTCTCTCTCTCTCTCTCTCTCTCTCTCCCACACACACACACACACACACACACACACATGCCACAGTAAGATGACATGCTCCCCAGTCTCTTTCTGCAAAAGTAATCTACTTATATAGATTAGGTAATCAACTATGTAAGACAGGATTTTAGTGTCAGGATGCATTTGGGAAACTTGGAGGTAAAGTTGCCAAAACACTGATACAGATATAGGCTAAGCCAAAAAAATATTATAAGCAACTGGAAAAGATATGGTGTAATATACACTATATCGCTGTTGCATGCATCAGTACTACTTTCTGATACACATACTGACAGATTAAAAAACAAAATAGGTTTTTCGATTTTGTTTCCTCTCTATTATTTTTTGTGCACCTGTTCCATCAGCTGTCTTTGAGCGATGTTGTTCACACCAGTGATACCTAACACGAGGCAATCAGACCTGGTAGACAGACTGCAACATGGGGCCGCGAGGTGGGGACCCTGGGATTCTCCCAAATGTAACATGACTGCCCATAGGCAAACAGAGAGGGGACTGACTCAGCCGGGGGAAAAAAGCAGTGTGGCGAAATGATGATCAAGTGGATAAGAACAGAGCTCAAAGGCACGGAGAAAGGACACAGAAGTACATAATGTCAGGGTACAAACAGCATAAACACCACAGAATGGTAGTGTATGATGATAAGATAAATGCTTCGGGGTAAAAGAGGGAAAGATCTCATTATACACAGTGGGTCAAATTATTCCACATCAAATGTACGGACCCAAATGTTGCTGTGAACTATCAACTCTGTAGCGAAAAAATTAAAAAGCGGAAGTAAATTCAGTTCATTTCCATGCCACTCTGCTCAGTTCAGTTCAGTTCAGTTCACTCCAGTTCAATTCAATTCAATTCAATTCATTTATTTCAATCAGGTGATGATCATTTTAAAACAACAAAGAAACTGCCATTATCAGTGAGATGGCCTGACCATGAGAACCATGTAGTCTAAACCATCAGATTCTGTGCATTTTCTGCTTTTTTAAATGTATGTCTTCCTTATATCTTTTTTTTTTTTTTTTTCTAATTTAACTCGATGTCAAGTATCCATTCTACACTCGATTACACCATGTCAGCAGAGCACGGCTCTGTCCCGTGGAAAGGGTTAACATGTTGCTCAGGGTGACTCTGGCAGTCTGTTATCCAGACTGGAGCACAACAGAGCTCTGATCTCTCAACCTCCTGGGACTACGGGAGCAAAGTTATGAACCTGGAAGGGGAAGAGTGCAGAACAAAGGCAGTGCTGACAGAGCACCGCTCCCCGAGGGCCTGCATGGTTAACA
Organism: Myripristis murdjan; assembly: GCF_902150065.1. Classification (NCBI taxonomy): domain Eukaryota; kingdom Metazoa; phylum Chordata; class Actinopteri; order Holocentriformes; family Holocentridae; genus Myripristis; species Myripristis murdjan. The sequence goes on from NC_043989.1 coordinate 27,067,645, forward strand.
CCATGACAAATGCTACAAAATCCACAGCCATGCCGACACACACAGCATGTGTTAGTGTGTATGTGTGAGCGAGAGAAAGAGCTGGAGTAAGAGAAAGAGAGTTAAAAAGAGAGAGGCACACAGACTAAACTCCACAGCATCACAATGACACCAGCAGAAACACACACACACACACACACACACACACACACAACTAAGTGACATGGAAGGGACTGGTATGACTGATAGAGGCCATCTATCTATCTTTTTAGATTATGAACAAGACCTTCACGGCTGTCCTTTTAACTGTCTGTAAGGAAAGCACCCCAGGGTAAAATAAATAAATAAATAAAATAAAATAATGGACCCCAGACACTGATGTCTGAGTGGCTATCTTTGTCAAGAACAAATGTCCTCCAACAGATAGAAAGCTGAGGAAGATACTTGGCTCCTATTTTCTGCATGTGTGTGTGTGTGAGTGCATACGTCTCTGCCTGGGTAGATCTAACCATGTGGACTGATTTAAACTAAGGTCACTGCTACTCTGGTAATGGTTTAGTACCTCATTATTTCACTATCAATCATTTGGTAGGGGAATGAGTCAGTCAGGGGAGGTCAGCAGTGAAGTATCCAGATGTTCAGCAGCTACAGCCCTATATCGTAACCCAGGTGGTTATAGCCTATAATTATATTACTTGTGTCAAGACACAAAGAGAAACAGAGACAGGGAGAAACTAGAAAGATGAAGATGAGAAAGGGAGGTACAAAAAGAAGCAATGGTATTGGTTTTATTTCCTTACATCATGCTATATTACTTTGTGCGTGCAACATATGTTTATTCTTGATATATGACCATGCATACAATATGCCAAAGATGTAGAATATCATGTCCTTAATCCTTTAAATTTCCCCTTAAGCAGCTTCAAAGATAGATTTTTTTTTCTCTCTCATTGCACAACAATGTCATGTACGCATTTTGTGTATCTGCTGGTTGCAACGGTTGAGCAAACGATTCAAACCCAAAAATGCCACTTCAGGAGGTAGGTGGGGTGGCATCACCTTTTCTAACCTTAACCATGACCTTTTCCTATTTTTAACCATGATAATGAACATTTCTCTAACCTTAACCAAATAGTTTTGCTAGCTAACAAACCTAACAAAGCAATCAAAAGTGGCTAAAGTAGCTAACAAGCTAAAGTTTGCTGGCGCTCGCGCATGCACAAAAATTAACAGTCATGTGACACTGATGAAGGCTCCACCACATTGGATCTAAGTCTAAATGTTGATATGCAACACAGTTGTGGCTCAGAAATGTTACATTTCAAAACGTGTTGAAATGTAACATTGTGTGTTTAAATGGCAACCTCTTAACTGGTGACTGGGTTGAATATCTAGATGTGCTGTAATTCAGGAGGACATATATGGTATCTTTAGAAACCGTCTGTAGAAAAAGTCTCTACTACATTTTTTTAATTAGGTTCTGTGGCTTTGAACACTGAAACTCACTGATTGGACCAGCAAGGTGGAAGATCACTTTTGTGGTAGTCTTCTTATACTGTTCACATTATCATTTACAAACTAGTCTTTTGCAACTTTTATATATAGAAAGATAGATATACCGAAAGAGGCAAAAGACAAGAGAATGGCAGCATGTTGCTGACACAAAGGTAAGGGAGAAGAAAGTATTAGAGCGGTAATGATGTTGAGAGCAAACGAGCTTCAAGGAGACAGGAAATGGGAAGAGAGAAAGAGACCAAGAGACCAAGAGAGATCACTGGGATGAAACAATGCTGAAAGAAGCAATCAATTTTACATGAGGGCTTTCAAAAGCAACGGCCACCTTCTACACTTTCTAGAGCTGACTAGTCAGGTTTGTCACTTCGTTGTGTAATTATGTGTGTTGGTGTGTGTGTGTGTGTCCGTTTGTGTAAGTGGAAGCATTTCTGCGTGTGTGTGTGCATCCAGGTGCTCATTACCACTTTGTGTTTATATGTGCAGCAGCTATGATGCTTAAAGCAACTGACGAGCCGTGGGCCAAGCCATTAATGCACCATTTCCAGCATCACGTGACTCTGAATGGCTACAGTGGCCAGCGGGGATCAAGGTCTGGGGTGTTGTATGTTAATGGGGTTTTGAATGGATGGATTCATATATCAGAGAGCTTTATAATCTATGGCCAAGGCTCAGGGCCCTAAGACCACTGAAGGTTTAATCCTAATCCAGTGGTTAAGACCTCTGGCATGCTATGGCGATGAGTGTGGCTCCCACAGCCATGCTTCTCCACCATGTTGAACACAAGCTGTGTCTTTTAGCACTAAAGCTGCTTGCAGCAAACTCATACACTACCAGAAACAATTCAAAGTTCAATGGGCTGTAGGTAGGCAAAGCAAATATATAGAAAATGTATACACTGAATTATTTAGCATTTTATGTGTCAGTTGTTTGCTAGTTGCAAAGATTTAAAAAGTCAATATTCCTTTAGGCTACACTAACTATACACTAATACTGATGCTTCATACAAAAAAATAATGAATGAATGTTACAATACATTGCAATAGCATTACAATACAAAGTGGCTATTCTCACTTTACATGTACTGAAAAATGGTGTGTGTTGATCAAGGAGTGGCTTTAATTGCATTGAGTAAAAGTGAGGGGAATATAAGAGAATCCTTAGTATTATCATTATTAACATCATTATTATTATTATTTAATATGTAACAATACAGCTATACATTATCAGTGCATATATTGTAAAATATTTAGCAATATAAGCACTGGCTTTACGAATGGAAATATATTATTTAATTAAGTGTATTGCACTTTATTTTCCAATAAACTACCATATATTTTTGTTGTGTAATGCATACTTCTGCTGCATGTTATTATAAGAACAGTAGTATTTGTAAATGAGAGTGGGTCAAAAAGTTGTGCATACATTTCTTCATTTGGGTAGCAGGATGAAAAAGTTTGAGAGCTGTTATATCTCATATAAAGCACGAGGGGGGTAGGGGTGGGGGGGTGCAGTTCCCCATTTTCTAACTTGTGAGTTAACTCGAGCAGCATAACTACTGCTAGCATAACTCACTGTCCAGGAAGAACAGCAGCACTTAGGCCACCTAAAAAGCACAATTGATATTCCGAACGAGGCGTAAAAAGTTCAATTTACATAAACTGAATGATTAAAGACTATTGAGTCCGGGAAAGTGGAAAGTGTTGCTGACCATGTGGAAAATAAGAGACAGGGAGACAGAAAAATAGAGTGTGTAAGACAGGGAGTGAGAGGGAGAGAGAGAGAGAGAGAGAGAGAGAGAGAGAGAGAGAGAGAGAGAGAGAGAGAGGAGGTGTTGCATATCTAATGCATCAGTTAATTCTTGTTTGTCATCTCATCTTCTGTCTCATCTTCTGGCCATGGAGCCATAGGTTAATAAAGTTGCCTTTTGGGGGGTGTACAGCTGAGAAAGACTCTCTGGAACTGTTTTTTTTTTTTTTTTTTTTGTTTTTGTTTTTGTTTTTGTATAAGGGCACAAACCAAAAGCCCACTGCTTGAGAAGTAAACTCACTCATCCAACATCTACCTACAGTTGCATACGTTTTTGTAAACGCTCATTATGTACAGTGTAACTAACTCAGCCTCACTCTTCATTCTCTCTACACATTAGTTCTGTAGAGAGTAAATTGTCAGAAAAGGAAGTTACTATTTCAAGAAACCCAAATTGTCCCATCTCTCCTGTGAAAGTAAAGTCATCGTTTACTTATTTCTTGTTTTTAATACATGATGTTTAACTCAGTTTGGGCTATCACGGTCACAAGGACATTCTGGTGTGAGGCCAGAGACTTTGCAGATGTGCTCTGTGTATTTGTCCAGTATGAGGGGCCATAACCTCTTTCATAATGGAATCCAGATCTGTGAGACTAAGCTCCGTCTTTTGTCTCAGTTGAGGAATCTGAGGAAACTCACACTAAGGTGTGTTCTGTCATTGTCTTATATCCTCCTTGTTGTGCACAACAATATTAATACTTAGTATCTGTTATCAGCCGAGGACACTGAATGTGTATCTGTATGTACCTGGCACCCATCTTTCAATGTCACTCAAATGTTTTCCTTTTGTGCTATCAGTCACTGATTAAGAATAGGAGGATATCCCATTTTAACTTAGTGTCTTGCAGTTTATAGTTATCTACATCTTATTCATTTATCATGACGCTACTGAGGTTGTTGGACTAGTTAATGATTATGATTTAGTTTGTTTGTACATGCTAGACAGAGATGTGAAATACTCTTTTTACACCAACATCATTATCATGAATCCTCCTGGGGATTCAAAAACACCTGGAGGTTTACAGAAGTCAAATAAAAAGAGGGAGAAACACTGAAGGCTGAGATTAAATGTGGATAAAAAACTACACTGCAAAAATTGCTCATCTTACCAAGTCACATAATGTTGTATTGAGTCATAAAATCAATTTTTTCCCTAGAACACATAAAAGATTCTGCTGCTGAGGTGAGAGCTGAAGTAATTCCAGTTGTTTCCAAAGCAGTCTGATTTGTTGCAGGAATTTTCTAGGAAACAAGGCTCAGCATGTTAAAGCAGTGCAGGGTGAGGCAGACCACCCAACTATTATCAAGACAAAGAGGCTTCAAGATTCAAGCGTGATTCAAGAAAATTCTTGAACAAGTTGCACTGGAAGTTAAGTCGAGGGAGTTTCTCACCCTTGCTGGCAGGCCATTTCACTGATTAAAAGAAAAACAAGATTCTAAGCTGAAGTGTTGATATGGATATATTTTGCTTCCACATCTTAACCTTAGCTGTGGACAAAGGACATCACTGGTGTCAAATCACTATGAGACAGCACTGACTAGCCAGTGACCTCTTTTAATGGGTTAGCACGCAAATACTGCTGCTTCATCTCTGCCTCTGCCCTTGTTTCAGGCTCCTTGCCTCACTCCTGTGCTCTTTCCCTGCAGGATGACCACTGATCTGACTGATGTGGAGAGGTGAGGACAAGGAGAGGTGGCAGGTTGCATGTTCACAAGCAGCACACACGCATGCACACACACACACACACACACACAAACAATTGTTTGGATGCAAAAGAAATCTGCACGTTGCACAATATGCATGTCTGTCATCACACACTCACTGAGTCATATGAAGGAGAGGGAAATGAAACACCCTTCCCCTGTCACTTCCACTCTTTCTCTCTCTCTCTCTGTCTCTCAAACACACGCATGCACACACGCGCGCGCAATAGAGGGTTTGAATCAATCTCAGCAAAGCCGCTGTGTCACAGACTGTTAAGTAAACAACCCAGATGTTACAGATGATGATGGTGCTGGTGCTGGTGCTGGTGGTGAGGATGATGATGATTATGATGATGATGATGATGAAGATGATGATGATGATGATGATGATGATGATTATGATGATGATGACGATGGAGCTTAGAGGGAATTATTATCATATGCACATCTCACTACACAGGACTACGCACTCGTGCATACACTTAGCATACACGCACGCACGCGCACAGCGTTCGAAATAGCGCTTATGAGAAATCTCCATTTAGGAAGATCAAATGAGGAGCACAGACTGTTGAGAAGTGGGATACATTTGGAATGCAGGGAATAACTGGGGGGAAAGCTCATGACTAACGATGCGAATTCACGTTTGTTATTCAGTTATTCTTCTGCGTTATCTAACAGAAAATATCTGGCAACTTTACTGGAACCCATTAGAAATGTTTCAGTGTTTTGGCTATTCTTTTCCTGAGGGCTTCATGAGCTCAGTTTAAAAATTAAGAATCGCATGTCTATCATCTAATGGTGAGCTTCAGGCTATTTTTGTGCATCATGATATGAGCAAAACAAAATAAATAACTTTAAATTGAACCCGGTCTAACCCTAACCCCGTTTTTATAATATATATATCATTTGTTAGGAAGAAGTATTGGAAATCCCAAAACAACAGACCACTATGAGAATACTACAAGCGCTATTATTGGATTATTTTAAGGACACGGTAAAAGAATTTTTAAAAAATCATAAAGACCGATAAGGGTTCTATAAACTCACTCCAAAGTAAGAGAAACATACTTTAATTTCCAACAGGAATATTACAGTGGTTTTTCAGTCATTCAACATCACCTCTTCCCTGTAGCTCACACACCTCATCTATCAGAACAGATTAACACGCACTCACAGGAGAGAAAACTATCTGAAAGCGTAGCCTATCAAAAGAGCGACTTTTTCCAAAAGCCTACCTTTGAAAAGAAGAGCGGTCCAAATATAAAATCCAACGGAACACGGTCCCCAAAACTTGTAGCACCGCATCCTGGCACCGCTCAGTGGACTCCGACGGCCCCCGGCAGCGGGCTCTCACTGTCGGCTAGAGAGGGAATGTGCACCGGCTTGGCGGTGATATGAACATTTGGCTGGAGAAAGAGGAGGGGAGAGAGACTGAGGGTGTGAGATAAAGACAGACGGACCAGAGTGAGTGTGGAGTTAAGATTGGCGCGTTCACGCTGCTTCAAAACACATTCCCTGACACTCTCTAAAGGGGGCGCGCGTGTGGGCTCGGTTTGGCTGTACAGGCGGCATCTAACTTCGCTGGTGGGACACATTACTCCACTTAACGCATAAACCTAATATTCTTATCGTCATAATGTATAGAGAGTTCATGTGGACCTTTCTATGCTCACAGTATAACAAGCTATGACCAGCTATGTATTTCTGTGGCAGCTAAAAACTTATTTTACCTACAACAATCTGTATTGCTTTGCATACATTTTCCCTGTGGCATTTGCAGGCGCTATTCTTAATTTGTGACAACATTATGGGCTATTTTTTCCCTGAGTTTAACTGTTACAAAATAACTATTGCTAATATATTGCCTCTACTCTACTCAGTCTCATAATGAAAGGTTACCCTCCCTCGTGCGCGCTCACCTTCTTCCCGACTGTCCCAGTGGAGCTCTCGTGTGTTTTTGATAGGAGCGCGCGGCGGGAGGCACCGTAGCCTGGTCTGACGTAGAGCGAGCGAGCGATAGAGTGTGTGTGTGTGTGCGAGCGAGGGTGGGGGAGGGGGTGAACTGGTACCTGGGACCGACAAAATGCTTAACACTAACACCTGTTCTCTGCTCTGATTGGCTGAGTTAGTTTCCGCTCTAAATGACACACCTGTGTCCATGTAACTGTTACAATGCTTACATAAATTCCTGTTTGCAGTTCATGTGCACGGTGTTATATTTTTTCTTTTTCTACATATATTATGCACATTACATTCTCTTTTGCTATTATATGATTGTGTTTCATAAAAAGCAATAAGCCCCCAGACTCATAACAGCAAGAAATTACTTGTGGCATCGAAGCCGTTTGAAATGTAGATCTACAGCACCGTCTCTCCTTGCTCATTCCTGAAATGAAAGACAAGTCCACGGATGTCATACAGACTGCAGACAGCCACCTCCCCTCCACTCATCTCTGTGATGTTTGACAGGATGAACACGACCAGCTGCATATAAGAGGGGCCTGAAACATGCGGG
>NC_043989.1:27080166-27100166 GCF_902150065.1 Myripristis murdjan
TTAAAGGATGAGAGATTTAATGCGTGACCTTAACTGGAGAGATGTAAACCGACACTTGAGGGAACCACTCTGAAAAGTTTTGACAACTCTTCCTTGAATGCATAGAAACAAGGCTTCAGAATCATCTACAGTGCACACTTTTCTTGGATTATGCCTTCTGTGTATATTTTTCCTGATTTTATGTCCAAAACATATTATGCTGTCCTCCTGTAATCTGTGCAGTGTCTCTTTAAATTATTGGTCATATGATTTTGCTTTCTAAAAGTCCAGCAAATTCTGAAAAAACAAGTCAACTTAAGAATGTTTTTGTTTTTTTGTTTTTTTTTTTGTGCAGAGATTGTGTGCTGTGCTTAGACTCTGAGAAGGGTCCAGCAGCAGTGATTGTGCACCACCCAGTGGAGGAAATGTCAATCTACAGCATGCAAAATTATTTTCCTCAGTCCATGTTGTAGGACCTTCATTTTCTTGCAATACAAGTTCATATGCCAGAACAGCAAAACATAAAGAATTTACCATTTTGGTTCTCCAATACCTTGCATTGCTTGGATTTTTTTTTCCCCCCAAAAGGCCAAACAGCAGCGGCAGCATCAATAACAACTATAATAGTACCAATTCTCACTCTCCCTTTCTCTTTGTTCTCTGTTGCTCTTTGTTGTGTCAGGTTTGAGCTTTTATCACAATGGTGTTAATTTAAGAAATGCGTATAATAATTCCTAAAAGGAAGAAAAAGTGATAATCAGCCAGCATGAGGTCCCTATTTATGCACCACAGCACTCAAATGCACAATTCACAGAACTCTAGAAACCAATATTTATTCACTTTCATCAAATACTGAAAAAGGGTTGCTCACTGACCTCCTCAAGCTTTGTAAGGAATTCATACAATACAGACTCGATTAGATGAGCTGTTCAGCACTTTTGCACAATAGCTATCTTCAGTATTGGCTAAACTTGTGTGTGACTGTTTACACTTCAAAAATGTAAGATGGCTTAACAAGGTTATGATCATCTCTGACTTCATTCACATGTCATTCAAATATATATATATATATATATATATATATTTGCTCATACTATGACTTGTGGTATTGTGGATTTCACTGGGGTCATTGATGTTAAGGCAGAGGAAATGTTCAAAAAATTAAGAGGTGATTTGATTGAAATCAGTTATCACTGAATTTAAGCAAAACTAAATTTACAGTATTTTGAGTATTTGAGATTAGATTTTAGGTGTAAAATAGATCATCCAGCTCCAGTTTACCCAGAAACCTCATTGTGACCATATTAAAACAAAATTGTCAAAAATGGCAGTGATCTTGTGTGAAGAATAGTTATTGTTTTTAATATGAACCCAATTTCTATATTACAGAAAAGAGCTAAACAAATTATAAATATAGAGAGTTTCACAGATAAAACCAATAACTTTTTCATCAAGGCAAAAACTACTGCTACAAAAAGAAGATCTGACTAAAATTACAACCTTGATAATTATGTATAATAATATGTAAAAAATACTGTTTACTTCTCGGAAATATTAAAAGTTATTCATACCGTGACAAGACGATCATGATGATAGAAGAATACATAACTTTAAAAAATTAAATATAATCATTCTGAAACAGATGTGTATTTCAGTATGCAGTGAAATGAGTGTCATCTAGTTTAAAAGGAAATGAAAGGAGGGATAATTGAATAGTATAAACTAAAAGATTAACTAAATGATAATAACCAATATTAAGTATTTTTGTATGGTAACAACTCTTATTTTATAGAAAAAAATGGCAAAGGAAGGACTGATATGGGCCATATTGTAAACTGGTCAAGCCATCTTCATTTATCTTATCTCTATTATTTTCAAGAGAGGGGCAGGTAATATATGGATGTCCTCTTCCTGCTCCTTTTTTCATGGAAGATGTAAAATATTTGGATAATAAGGTATTTTTTTTCTCCTTTGAATTCTTTTTATTCACGAAAATGAAGAAACGAAATGATTATGAATGAAAGAATGACTGAATTATTGAACTTTTTCCTTGTTTTTAACTGAGTTTACTTTCCAAAAAGTATCATGTGTCCCATTCCTTGGCATATGACATTGTTGTCACTGCTTGAAAAATAAATTATGAGCGGCAAATACTGAGAATTGTGTTTGTCCAAATGAAATAAAAAAGTCTCCCTGGAATTTGTTTACAGTCAAACTGACAGTCGACACAGACCCGCCTCTATGTTGAGCCTCAGTGCCTGACTTGTTCCAGTGGAGGCACCAGAGAGTGTGTGTGTGCGTGTGCGTGCATGTGTGTGTGTGTGTGTGTGTGCGTGTGTATCCTGTCAGAGCTCTGGCACTAAAGTGAGTGGTTACCTATGGCCGGCCTGACGCTTGATGCCTTGCATTCCTCTCTCGGGCTGAAGGTAAACCCTGTGAAAGAAGCTCTTGTTCCTTTTCACATTCAACTGAGAGATTCTGAAGTCTGCAGGAGCTCAGACACTCGGCTCACAGCTCAAGCTGCAGGTAAACCCCCAATTTCTGCTTCTTTTTGCTCAAGTTTTGAACATGTGTGCATTAATCGTTCATAAATCGTTCACAGCACTGTTTATGTCGAAGAATAGCCTGTGTCATGGTTTATTGGTTTCTCTTATTCCTGAGATGAATCATACATCTTTTGAGTTTTACTCAGTCACAGGTAGACAGTTGTAATTTTTATTATTATTGTGTGTTGAGGAATCTGTGATTCTGTGTCTGTGTGCTCTTGTGTCTATGTTTTTTTATTATAAGATCACAATTTTTTTTATGCTGTTGCTTTTATACTGTGTCCTTACTATGAGTTATAAGAAACTGCAGTTTCCTTTGGGTTCAGTAAAGTGAATCTAATCTAATCTAATCTAATCTAATCTAATCTAATCTAATCTAATCTTAATCAAATGCATGTAAATATTTATTTTTTTCAATACAGAAACATGAAATTTGTGATTCTGGTTGCTCTTGTCAGCGGTAAGTCAGTCTTTTATCATGACGATGGAAATAGATTTTCTTTAGTCTAAACTGTGTTTAATTTAAATGAGTTGGTGTTTCTTGGTCAGGGTGTCATAGTGTAATTTGATCACTCTCTGCTTGCTTAAAGCAGAAAGGATTATATAATCCAGTGGAATAGTCCACAATTTAGTATGTCTTTGCTTTGAATAATTTTTGGATTGCTCTGCCTGTATAATGCACAACTATTATAAACCATTATACCAGGATGTCTCCAACTATGCTGTGCTTTCAATATATGTAAAGGACTGAAGTTTTTCTCATTTTTAAATGAGATTTGCAAGGAAGTATGACATGTGATCCTTTCCTCTGGAGTCCTGTTAATGCCTCCAGGTTTTCTGTTTGATTGTTTGTCTGATTTAAATCTGTTTTTGCCATCATGATCAGGGGTTTTTGCTGCCCCATTCATGAAGGAAGAGGAGGCCAAGCGATTTATCAGGCTGAAGAGACAGGCAGGATACTGGGATCCAAACCATTCTCAGAACCAGTGGGGTTATACCATCCAAGAGCAGGTGACAGGGTGCTGTGTTATCTGTTATGTACTGTGCAGGTGTGCCTGTCAGTGTTACTTTGGTCAGACTGTTTAACGTTTCATTTGTGTCTTACCTGTACACGCCAAGACTTTGTCAACCCTGAGAGAGAATTTTCTGTGACATTGTGTCTCTTTGCCAGGCTAACGAGTACTGGACTGCTCTCCGAACAGATGCTCAGTACTACATGGACATGAGCGCCCTGATGTTCGACCGCTCTGTGGCAACGTGAGTGACATCATTACCACCAGCAGAACATCTAGACAGCTAACATGCCATCTGCTGGATGTTTTCATCCAAGGCACCTTACAGTCAGAGCCTCTTTGACGTTTGGGGGTCCAAGGAAAAAAAAAATCATTCTGAGGCTTGTTTGTTTTACCATGACTAGATCAACATAGGCTCAGAAGTTGATTTCAACTTCTGAACACAATTTTTGTTTTTCTTGTAATGTTTTTACAATTTTCATTGTCATTTTGGTGACTTTTTTGTTTGTTTGTTTTTTAATACATTTTTGGTGGTAACTTGATGGTAATTTTTCTTGTAATGCTGTTTTAAAATTACAATATAATTATAATATAAAAACTATATTCTAATTTTTTTCTATTGCTAGTTTTCATTGTCTTGTAATTTTTCTTGCTGAATTTTCTGCTGATGTTCAGGCCATTTTCTTGTATTTTACTATTATTATTATTGTTGTTGTTGTTATTGTTATTGTTATTGTTATTATTATTATTATTATTATTATTATTTTACTAATTTTTACTAATTTGTCTACAAACTGAGTAGAAATTTTAACTAATTTCATTTTCTTTTAACTTTTTTTTACTAGTTTCTTGCTAATTTGTTCATCACATTTTTCCCATGTTTTTGAAAGAAAGCAAATTCATTTATTCATATGTCAGAGGGTAAAATCTGTTGTCAGTCCATGCTCTTTATTTTGGGCAAACCCAGACAGACCTGAAGTGGTATATGCTAACAGAGCAGTGCTATGTTCCATCACCAAACCACATGTAAACATGAGGCAGCATTCATCATCTTTCCAGCTGACTGTGTAACAGCTCTACAGTGTTATCTAAACATGCTGGCATTTTAACCACTAAGGATTTAAAGCTGTATCAGGCAATATTTTTTACAAGAAATTACATCAGTCTCATCTGTTGAAATCACAAAGAGCGACTGCAAAGAAGACCAGCATATTCCCTCTGAAGTCAGTGTGATAGATTCACTTGGTTTGCTAAAGTGAATATTGGATATAGTCACTGCTCCACAGACATGAAGTGATGAATCTTTAGAAATGTGACAGCTTTAAAAACTGTTTCCGAAACAGTAGCAAGCGCTCCATCCAGAGAAAGCTACATTCATTGTTAGATCTTTTTCCTCTCTTGACCCTTTGGTATCTTTTGCAGGAGGCTAAAATAATATGCCTGCATACTTTTGCTGAAATTAAACCCTACATTCTCTCAGCACCTCATAACACACAGTAATGTTTCTCTGTGCTGGTGAAAAATTATCTTTGCTGCCATTTGCAGCTGCCAATGTGCAAAGTTTCCTATTGCAGCTTTAAGTATTGCCCTTGAAAAAGTGCGGTAAACTGCATGTGCTGTCAAACCATTTGTGCAATCAAGCTGCTACTTCTTTCAAACAGTTGAAACAGCACATTCCATATCTGATATGTGACATATTTTCATGATATGCTGCCTGTTTATGTTGCAGTGAAAACAACAAGCTGTATATGGAGATGCTACGAAACGCTCGTGCTCACCTGGACAGCCAGACCGGTCGACGCTGATGAATGAAAGATGAGCAGTGAGAAGATGGGAAGTCACTGTGAAAATAAAAACAATACACACCCACCAAAATGGTTGTGGCTCACATCTTCTCTCACTAATGTTCTTCTACCGGGTGAGGAGGAATAAATAGTCATGTAGGCTGTTTGAGCTTCTCCCACACACTTATTTCAGAAAGAGATGCATTTTTTTGCAATTATGTGTAGTTTGAAAAAAATAATAGCTTAACACCACCAACAATATTAATAATTAACTTTATTTATATAGCACTTCTTGAAACGGTAGTTACAAAGTGCTTTACAAATACAACATGAGTAGTAAAGTAAACAAAACAAAAAACAAAATATGCAGTTATGCAGTTAAATAACAGAAAATATGAAGTTATGTACTTAAAATAAATAGATCAGATAAGCACTTGTACAGTTAGAATAAAAACAACTGTTCAGTCGCACAGTTAAAAGGAATTAGATTGGCATGAAACTTTCTCAGAGAAACAGTGGGAACAACAATCACATAATTTGTTATATTAATATATTTTGCCAACTCAACATCATCAAGCTATGTTAACAGGATGTGAGAGGTGTAATGTATTTACATGAAGTGCAGCATTTGCACGTTTAACATGAACTGTAGCATAAATCAGTATTTAGCACATCATTGACTTTAACCTCTTAAAACTCCGGTCGCTGAGAATCTCAGCTGACATGTTGTCTCTCAGAGGCTGTAGTGTGATACTGGTATCATATGAAACTAGACGACCTAAGAAATCCACTGATAGGCAAGGGGGCTGAATATTGCTACTAAATGAGGCAAAATTTTTGCAAGGGAAACACTGTCATGGCCATTTTCAAAGGGGTCCCCTGACCTCTGACCTCCACATATCTGAGTGAAAATGGGTTCTCTGGGCAGCCACGACTCAGACATGCCCACCTTCTGCTAATCCCATGAAGTTTGAGCCACAAACCATGCAGTCCAAATGTGTTCTTTTGGCCAGTTGTAAAATGGTGTATTTGTGCAGACTGGGGCTTAAACAGTCTTGGAGCTGCAGAAATTGGGTTTGACTGGAAAGCTGAGATTCTTGTGGATTCAATGAGTCACATTTGATTAATGTGTGATGATGTTGGCCCTGATAGCAACCATTTCACTGGAGTAAGACCTCTAGGATAAACACAGCCTCCTGAACCTTCACAACCAAAAACTAGAGAGCAAGGACATTCACAGGATGTCTACTTTTCCAGTTTAGTTTCTAGTTTTATTGACAATAAGGGGGAATTTCTGAGCAATTTCCAGAACAGAATGCTTGCTATCCAATTGCAGAAAAATGCAATTCTTACAGAAATCTCCAAATGTCAAAAGTCAAATGTCAAGTGTCAAAGGAAAAGAAAATACACCATTATGCAGTATGACACCAAATCAAAGCATGAATTTCTCTATTGTGTTCCTCCAGGTCTTGGTGTCTTAATGTGGTAATGTGGAGAGATTTTAGAACATTTTCTGGTAATTTTCATGTGGTCAAAAATGGTTAGATTTTGCACCAAATTTGTATAACAAATGGTATCAACATGTTCTAACCCTTTTATACTCTTAATAAATAAATAAGTGCTTAACCAAAACACGATGTTTATTACAGATTTATGACCAGAATAACAGTCAACAGTTTACAGTTCAACATAGAATAACACACAGTCCTGAGCTGCATCTCAAAATGTACTTCATGTTCCCAGCTTTCAGATGATGAATACCACTTCTATTTGGCGTCTACTGTTGACCATTTATCTTCCTCTCAAGGTCCCCCGGCCCCCAGAAAATATGGATTTAAAAAGGGGAGGTGGAAGAGGTTAAAATAGCCTGCCATTTATCTATGCTAGGCTAATAAATGTGTGATTTTGTATTTTGCTTGGTGAGTAATCTCATATTCAACATACAGCAAAGGAAAATATTTTCTGAACACAGGAGGTTTTGGGCACCTCACTAAAGACTTGACCGTCAAAGAAAATTGTGAGGACTCTCATCCGCTTTCGTGGACATCTGTTGTCTTTGTTGTTCTAATAATATTCTGTACGGGATGACACAAATAAAAGGAATCCTGATCTGTCTTTCATGTTAGATCCATTAAAAGATGTGGGTGACAAATCTTTCATGTGATGCCAAGGCCTTACACAGATGAGTTTTGTGGGTCAGCTTCTAAGGAGGGAGAATTTGTAGGGAAGTGAATGCAGGAAAAGGAAGACAGCATGTGGACTATGAAGCTGGAGAGGGGGCAAAACAACTTATTTTTTATTTTTATATTTTTATCAGCAGACGAGGAAAAAGGAAAGCTGCTTGTATTGCACCCTCTCTTATTTGTTCAAACTATGCTTTTGTCATCTCTATCGTTTACCACAGGGTGGTGCTTTCAGTTTTCTGTGGGCATTTCCTTTCTCCAACCAACTCCTCCAACAAACATGACTTTGTGTGAACAAAATTCTCGTCTGTGCTTCATTTTATATTTGCTTTATGAAGCCGACATGGATGCAGCATTGCAAAGGAACCTTGAAGTAATGCTTGACATGGATGAATAAGTCATAACAAGCAGGAGCTGCTACTTTACAACAGGCAATGTAAATGGGTTATGTAAGGTTTAATAAGCATAATCTCATGTCAACAACTGTAAAGAAACCACTGGTGAAGGATACATGCTGTATCTGTTAAAGTGAGACTGGTGGGTGCTGAAATGTTAGAGCACTGCTTATATAACATGAAGCAACGCTGTTCTTGTGTTTTTGACACTTGCACGACCAATTTTGGAGTGAAGTAAAATTCAATCAGCACTTGGTCAATTCCATTACATGCAAATACATTTATTCAATTCTAAATCACATATAGGAAATAACCATAACATTCTGACTTTCCAAAAATGCTGTATGTTAAACGCATTAATCCTTCTTTTAGGCAAATCTAGTCGGCTTCACTCAATATCTTTGTTAAACATGCATGAATCAAATAATGTGAATAGCGGCAAATTATGCCAGTAAGCTGTGTGGCGGGAGCCTGTCAGTTTTTGATTTAATACCCCTGGCATGTAGGACTAAGAATAACTACATTTTTGAATGAAGTAGGTGAACAGGCCAATAATTATGAGAAATTACAGACAGCGTGTATTTGAAAACAAATTTATTATTGTGATTAGAGACATCTGGACAACAGGAGAAATGGCTTTGGGGATTGTATGGTGCAAGTCACTTAAAAGTTTATGACAAAATTTCCATAGAGTTATTATTTTTAAGAGATTAATAAGAAATTAAAATGTCAAGTTTTCAATTATTCATTGAGATTTGGCATTATATAGTTTGTAATGCAATATCTGCGCAGTGTCCAAAACTATAGCGAATTTTACATTTGAGGCTGGTAAAATAGTGAGACAGACTGGGACATAATTTTCAACAACAAAAAACAGAACAAGCTGAATAAAGGACGACCACTCTGTAATTAGATCCCCAGATACAACCGTACAAATACAGCTCTGATCAACCAGTCAGTGGATGCTGCCATCATTCCCCAAACTTAGGCTAACTTTGAAACTTCAAAGATTTGCAAAGATGTAAAGCATCTCATAAGGAATGTGCAGGTAGTTTAACTGTTGTTGGTAACTTGCAGGATTGTTTTCCTTGTTTTATACTATACCACTAAAATGTACCTAAGAATTAATTTGTGCTTTTGAAAAGTGATAATTAGAACAACCCCCGCATAATATTGTGTCAGTATATTGTGTCTCAATATTGTGTCAGTGTTTCCATTTATGTTAATTATGCACCAAGCAAATTATTAAGAGTATTTTAACTTTCTGCAATTTAGTAGGTCATTTTTCATCACTGTGCATTGTAACACAATGAGAAAAAATGTCCAAATGATTTTAAATTTATTATCCCCACGGAGAAACTATTTTTGCAGCCAGGTGAATAAAACTGACACATTACAAACAACAGCACAAGTCCACAACACACATAAAATCAAAGGCAATACAAGCAAAAAAACAATAATGAAGGCAAGAGAAAATGGTGTCTTGCTTCAGTCAGTCAAATAGCTGAAATCAATAACCAAGTAGTCAGCTAAAAATTAACAGTAATTGAGTCAATAACAGGATCTGGAGTGTGATTCAGCAATTAAACTGAAATAAGCAGTTTTTCATTCTAAGCAGCGTTCGGGTTCAATATAATTAACTTATTAACACTGTCAGCAGTTGTCATCTAAGCTACGGGGCAACACCACCTGCAAGAATTGGAGAACTACTCAACATTTCACATATTGTGTCTGGGAAATACAAATAACCAAATAAAAATCAATATGTCATTGTATAGGCTCAATAAGCGCCACTAATGAGTGCCTCTTCTTCAGATTTTGAAGGTGGACCATCACTTGCATGTTAAATAGATATGGATATTACTTCTAGTTTGAAGGTGGATCCTCACTTGCAGTTGGAGGGGGTATTTTCAGGAACATCTGCAGAGCTGGAGTGAAAATGAGGATGGTGCCGAGCACTGAGACGGTGAGGAAAGCCCACAGGAAGATCCGGTCCAACACCTGGGCCACAAACTTCCAGTCTTGTACTACCTGTGAGTTAGGAGAGATTAGAAAATATTCTAATTGTAGAGATGGCATAACTGCAACATATAAAACTCTGATTGCAATTCTAATGATGTGGGAAACTTAAATGTTGTCTTTCTTATTAGCTGTCTGTCCCTGTTCATACATTTTGTCTTGTGTTTGGATCTGTTCTGCATAAGCTGATCACCACTGTAAAAAATCTAAAATGTACATTCATCTAATGCAGCTCAACCAACCTCACGGATGAAGTGCTCCTTGCGGATGTGTCTGCTGATGTAACGGACTGAGTAGGTCGCCTTTTCTAACATTGTGGCCCAGGCCTCATCCTCTTTCCCCTCAGAGGTGGTCTGTCCATGAGCTCCACCACTCGCTCTTTGGCCCCCCCTCCGACCACCAGAGCGGGACTTCAGCTCAGGGCTTTCAGGGGCCAGCTCCGGATAGTGGTAGCGGTCGGTATGGCCACGCATGCAGAGCATCCTCGGCAGCTTCTGGAGGAAGAGGCTGCGGACCCACGGAGACATGGGATGGTAGGTGGCAGAGGAGCGGTGGTGCACATTGATGACAAAGACAGTGACAATGATGGAGAGCGTGACGAAAATCATGATGAAGAGCAGGTACTCTCCTATGAGCGGGATGACCTTGGAGGAAGAAGGAATGATCTCTTCTATGACCAGGAGGAACACAGTGAGCGACACTAGCACAGAGGTGGAGAGCGACAGCTTCTCTCCTTCATCTGAAGGAAGGTAAAACACCAGGACAGTCAGAAAGGATAAACCCAAACAAGGGATGATGAGGAAGAGTGTGTAGAACAACGGCAGCCTCTTCAGAATGAAGGAATATGTGATGAATGGGTATGAATACAAGCCATCCCTCCGGTTCCCCTTGGCACCAGTGGCACTGAGGATCTCCCACTCTCCATTATCGAAGAAGTCCTTCCGGTCCACCTGGTTGTCCATGAGAACCAGGTCCACCATGTTGCCATCATAGGTCCAGGAGCCAAACTTCATGGAACAGTTCTGGCGGTCGAAGGGGAAGAAAGTCACATCCATGGTGCAGGCGGACTTATAACTGGCAGGTGGTGTCCAGGTAATTGCTCCATTGAATTTGACAATGGCTTTGGTCATCAGGGAGCCTTCAAACCTCCCATCAGCACTGAAGAAAGGTGGAGCAAGGTCAGAGAAAATCTCCAAATAGAGTAACTAAACCAAATCTTTGTGATGCCTGACCTCTAATGGTGAAAAGTAGGGTGCCTGGTATTGATGGCAGGTGATGTCACCACAGGTGAGTACGACAGGCGGTGACATGACCATCACCAAAGACCAGACTCCCTATTCTTTACCATTAGAGGTCAAGCTTCACAGAAATGTGGGTTTGAGGTCTAATTACTGTTTCACTCTCACCAAGAATCAGAATCACATTTAAAATATTTTAGAATTACTCAGAAAATCAAAGTTAATGGGCTAAATTTGACCATACTAAACTTTGCAACCAAGTCAATATTCACATTGCCATGGCTCAGTATTTAGAGCTTGTTGCAAGTGGATACATCCTAAGAAAAATAAAACAACTGCAAATATAGAAACAGTATCTAGTGTCTCTCTTTCTAACAATTGTTTTGAATTAAGAATTTCTTTTTGCCTAAATAACTATTTTTGAGCAATTGCTCTTTGCACTTATTATCCTTTGTTAATGTTAACAATTGTGAATAGAGAGGAAATTAAATTTTCATTACATTTTTGTTTGTTTGTTTGTTTGTTTGTTTGTTTGTTTGTTTGTTTTTATGTGCATATGCTGTTTTTTTTTTTTTTGTTTGTTTGTTTTTTTTTATAGTACAATTTAGTAGTCATACTTCTCATAGAGGACTATGTCCGGGAGCCAGATCGTCTCAGATGGGACTCTGATGGAGGTGATCCCACCGTAGTCCTCGGGATTCCATCGCAGTTTGTAGTCAATCCACTCCTGATCAGTGCAAATACAGGACATTATATGATTCAGCTTCTACCTTACTGATTTTAGTACTGATTCTAAGCTATTGAAATGGACCAAATAGCATTAATAAGTTCATTGCCTCTTGCTTAAGAATCAGATCCCATCAGAAGTTAGCTAAATACTAAAACTGAGCAGACCACAGGGAAAAAAAAAAACAAAGGCTTTTACAGTTTATGGATTTTTTTGTTGAGGAAATTAAATGGTCTGATTCTGTTTTGGAAAGCAGATGGCCAAATGCTACAGACAAACAGTTCACTCCATTATATAATAAATCATGCTCACATTTATCAAACGGAGCACACAAGTGTGAAATAAAGTGTTAAAGAAAGTGATGAACTAGTGTTCATTTTAATGTATTTGGATGTGTGTCATTTCCAAGGATAATCAGCCCTGTAAATCAGGATGTTATTACATTCCTGCTGAACAGAATTATTGCTGTCTGTGCCTTTATCAGATAGTGAGCCAGTACTACAAAACTGTACTCTGCAGTATTGTGCCCAGTTATATTATTCATGAATGTACAGTGAGTTTTAATTGCAGCACTCATTTCAGATCATCCCAAACAATGTCACTTGGCTTATATCGACCAGATTTGTCCTTATCTATCATGACATTAATTCATTAAATAAATTCCAGAAAGGCCAGTGAGGAGCTGTCCCCCTCTGTTAGCTTGTGCCATCTTCACCTTTCTATATGGATGGTTAAATAGAATCCAGTTATGTGGAGTCTATATATTTTTGTCTTTTCCTTACCTGCCATAGCCAAACATTAGTCGTCATCAGCTGGTTCTTCTCATCCTAAAGTACAAGGTCAAAGTAGAGAGATTTGAAAACAGTGAAGAAACCAAGAGGCTGGGAAAGAGGCAGGAAAAATAATGTTGCATTCATGTAATTTTAGATTTAAATACAAGCTGTCACCTGGAAAAAACACACTCATCTCACACTCCCAGTGAAAGTTACAAGTGGGACATGTGGGTTTTTTGTAGGCTTCAACTGCTGCCATTTAGCTTAATTGTAGATGGCAGCAGTCCAAGATAATTAAAATTGCATTTTTGCACTAATACAGTCAACCCCTTTCAAAAAAGGCAAGACATATATGCTGCATTTTGAACATGGTTGATTTTAAAGTAACTTTTTAATGAAGCAATAACCATCTTGGATGTGGGTTTTCCAGTGAGTTAAGCACATAAACGCTTTCAAGGTGTAACAACAAGATGCCATTTTGTTCTTCCGCTTTGTCCGACATGATGTGAAAGCGGCATTCGATTTGATTACATTAGACTGGAGGAGAAAGCTTGGCTGAAAAAAGACTAATGTACTCTGACGTTGCACATCCTTTCCCCCTCCACAGAATCAGATGGAATCTCATTTGCCCATCTGCACCATATCTTCCTGTTCAGTCATCACAGGGACACATCCTTAGCAAACAAGGAAGAGGAACATAAAACCAGACGTGGGTGCAGTGGACCAAGCAGGAACAATGTGAATATAGAGCAAGGCACTATAGAGAATGATGGGGATGGTAAAACGCGAGGGGAAAGAGAGCGAGATAAACATAGAGAGATAAACTTGGCAGGGGAGGCAGAGAGATATGCAAAGAGAGAGGGGGACAGAGAGACTGAGAATGGGTGAGCTGTGCAGTGTTTTTCAGACCAGGCCTCAGCTGTCACGCTGCGTCAGATGTCCTGGTGATCACACAGAGCAGAGGTGAACCATAATCTAATACAGCTGAGGGAGGCTCAGGGGAGACAGATATGCTGCACTGTCCATGCTCTCCCTGATATCTCTATCTCTCTCTCACGCACACATAGGGACTACACATGCATACCTCACACACTTCCTCTTTCAGTTTAAAATCTGTTCTGCTTTACCAACCCTATTCACAAATATTCTGCTGAAAAGCTACATACTGGGATACCCCCAATGGCAAATCTGGCTCATACTTGGAGTTAACGCATCATCAACTTCACCCAGATCTTTATTTTGTTTTGTTGGTCCATGACCACACTTGAAGGCACAGCATGTGTGCACCAGCTGGAAGGACAAAGAGTTAAATCTAAACTGGCTGAAATTAATATTTCAAGTACAGAAGACCGGCCGTTCCATTAGCATTCTGTGTTTTCTCTTCTTGAACACCTAAACCATCTCAACCTATGAGAGCAAGCTTTTGAAATATTAAATGCACACCCTTGAGAGAGGGGATGGAGAGTCGAACATAGGAGGAAATGTTTCAGATCTATTTCAGGACCCCGGACAGCTCCACACTGTGAGGCTGTGGCTATCTGTTGACTGAAAATGACTTCGAGTTTCAGTACCATGGACAGCGACAGTGTCTCAACGATACAATGGTACATATCTTTTCATTCTCCCTTCATATGTGTTCACCAGTGATTTGATTTCCTTTTTTAATGACTTGTGCATTCAAATACATGCATATAACCATTATGTGTTTCTGTATGAGTGCTTATTATGCTTGCATGCCAGCGATACTGCATGCAAGCATGTTTCTAACAATTTGTGCGTGTGTGTGATAGAGAGTGTTTTCTTGTACTTTAGCTCTTTGGGATGAGGTTACTTTAGGGCTTCACTTCTTTAAGGGGCTGGCTAGTTTACAGTTAGAACTTGATTAGACCAAGATTAGAGTCAGGATTAGGTTTAGATTGTTTGAGGACTTAGGCTGGTTTTAGCGTTTCAGTTTAACTACTACTATGTTAAGGTCAGAGCAACAATTAAGTTTAGGAATGTCCTCGAGGGCTGCTTATTTTTACAATATCCATTGTACTTTTTAAGAATAATATTGGACAATGATAACATATAACTATGAGACACTCAGGATGGGAAATGGTCAGCTCATCACTCTCCTGCTGTCTCTGTTGCCAGATGAGGTTTTCAAATGCAAACACTGGAGTAAACATCGAGGTGATGGTGGAGGGGATAAACTACGATCCTGACCGCATTTCAAGCAGGATATTGAGAACTGTGGTGTCTTTTTATTTCGCCCTGACCCGGCTGGGTCCTGGACTACTGGGCAGTGCCATTTGGCAACCCTGCCTAAAGGATATTTACACCAGGCACTTTAAGAACAAGACTAGGAGATTCATTAAATATCTTTTTTTTTTTTTTTTTTATCTGTGCTGTGGTTGGAAAGAAGGTATCGGATACACCAGGCCAGCACTAAGAGGCTCAGGAAGAGCTTCTACCCTCAGGCTGCCAGGATCCTAAATGTGGCCTCCGGCTAAGACTGTCCCCCCTCTCCTACAATAACACACATATATTTATTGCTATTATTATTCCCATCCTTTTTTAACTTGCTGGGAGTACATTTCACTGTAATTGTATCTTATATGAGTGACAAATAAACTGGATTGACTGTCTGATTTATTGAATGTAGAAATGTTTGTGATTGGGGTTATGGTTAGGGTTTAGGGTTATGGCTTAGAAATGAATGCAGCCTGTAAAATTTCCTCATAAAGATAGAAGTACAAGGAAAGGAAGTACAAGCACAAGGAATGTGTGTCTGTGTGTGTGTGTGTGTGTGTGTGTGTGTGTGTGTGTGTGTGTGTGTGTGTGTGCGCATGTTCATCCTTACCACGTCCACCAGCTGTGAGATCTTCAGTCCAAAACGAACTTTAACAGTATCGTTGGCACGCTGGATGGGTCTGACCCAGCGCTGGTAACCCTGGAAAAGGTTCCTGAGCAGGGCATCCTCCATTTCCGCCAGGGACACAAACTCACCTGGAGCTGGTATTGGAGTAGGAAAAGAAATTTAATATGGATCATTGTTATGATGCTTCATATTGATTACCACCACAACCACACTGACTAAATTCCACCATCGCCACTTTTCCTCTGCCACCCCTCTGGCCCTGGTCATTAATAATTACTGCTTTACAAGGTGAAAAAAGGACATACAGCAGATAAAATACAGAAAAATTGGTCATTAATGTGAGAATTGTGATGGGTTCCTAGGGGTGTGCAGCACATGTGTAAGCAAAGGCTGACACCAGTTTCTCCCTTTGAGTGAAAAAAGCTTAATTCCTGTCATTTACACAAATTGGATTTACAATGCCGCCACAAGGTGAAAAAAGTGTTGTTTTCATTGAATGATGGAGGTAAACAGTGCAACAGATTTGTAGTAATTTTTAGGAAATAAGACATTTATTAAACTTTCAGATTCACCCACAAGGCTATAAGCAGCCTTATCTGTCAGAAAAATATTGCTAAATTAAGCTGTGAAAACTCATTTGTAAATCTTCAACTACCAATGTCCTATTGCATAACCCACCAATGCTTTGACATAACAGTAGCTTGGATTAAAGTAGTAAAGCAGGTAGCTTATATTAAAAGATGTAGGAAAAGAGAACTGGTGCAAAAAGAGAGGATCAAATGGGCTGACTCCAAGCCCAGCTAATTATTACATGCATAAAAACAGGTCCTCGTCAAAAGCACCATGCCAAATGATACTATTCATATAGCTTCAATCCTCCAGCTCTGTGCTTGAGCCATACTGTATCTAATTTGAGTGACACAGTGGACAAACAGGTGATGCTAATATATTCCCCCAATATTGCTGGAATATATTAGCAATTCAGTAGCAAATTCAATATCTGTCCCCCAAAATGTTGAAATGGTGGTTTTGGCCCTGATGTAGAGAGCTAGAACAAGAGATGAGGAGTGTGTCAGAGAGTCGCAAATGGAAGGGACAGACAGAGTAACTGTATCCTGATGTTTTGCATTCGGGACATCCAAGGTCAGAATATTGACAAGACACAGCAAATATCAGACAGACGGGACATCAAGTGCGAGAACGTGTGTGTTTGTGTATGAGAGATATAGGAGGAGAGATGGGGAGGTGTTAAGTCCTGTTCCTCTCCCCTCTGGCTTAACATCTGTATGACACAACCATCACGGAAGGATATAGGTCACTTGGGGTTGGATCAAAATGAAGAGTAAAGTATCACAGAGCAAACATAAACAAGCCTCATCAAATAATTATTGGATAATTTCATCTCCCTGTCTGCCTTTAATGACTCAGCGGTGGGAGGGAGGTTGCTGAGAGTTGTGCACTGACATCCGACACCTGTTCCTTTTTGTCTGGCGAGCCTTCCCGGTCAGTCAGCAGAAACAGATCTGGACTAGTGGGCTTTAGCATTAGAAACCTTTCTTCCAGCTCAATGCACCACTGCCTCAATGCGTACCTGATCAAGACTGTGACGATTTTCCACGCAGCGAGTAGAGTAACGAATAAATGCTAGATAGATAGATAGATAGATTTAAATAAAATATAGAGATATAATTTTTGTAGTAGTTGTTGTTATCGATTAGACTGAAGAAAGAAAATATCTCAAAACTTTACACCCGTCCACCCCTTGACTCGTTTCCCTCATAACTGGGCAACCCGTCCTCTAGCAGATGTAGGACTAAATGAGAAAAGAAAGAAAAGTTGCTTTCCCTCAGGTCAAAGTATTCCTACTCCTTTCAGATTATCGAGCAAAGGGCGATGGACCATGGACATCATTTAGTTTCTTCTGATGAGTCAGCTGTCGCGATTTTAGTTACAGAGGACGCAGTCGCCTCACTACGACTAAAGTAAGAAACAGTTCGAACAGCCTGGGTAATGACTAAAGAGCTATGTTTTACTTGTTGGGTTTACGAGATCTGAGCGACAGCTGATTTAAATTTTAATCAAGAGGTGTCATGAGACTGCATGGTCTATGCGTTGTGATGTTGCTGCTTAGCGCTCCAGGGTAAATCTGCACTCTAGAGGCTGATAAATCTGATGGGAAAAAGTGCACTCACAAATGCATATAGGAAAGAGTTTTCTTACCGGGAATGGTGGCCAAAGACAGCGGGCACAACAGCGACAGGAGAAGGAGGGCGACCTGCAACTTCATGATGTTCCCTCCCGGTCCGCCTGCACGCTCCTAGAGCCTCCTGCACTGTATGAACGGTGTTTTCAGGTGGAGATGAGTAATAAACACGCCGAGATGGCAATAAAACCGAAGTTACCATGAGTATTCAAAACCACGCGAAAAACGAGCCATCTGCCGCCGTTTCACCGAGGGCAGGGTCTCCCAGTGTGGAAGCGCTGGGGCCGGTGTCCGCATACTGTGGCTCCGGTCGGAGCGGCGGGCAGCGGGGCGGCTCTCCGGTGGCGAAGAGGAGGAGGAGGAGGAGGAGGAGGAGGAGGAGGAGGAGGAGGAGGGGTTGAGGCAGGAGAGGAGGGGATGTCCGGGTGGGGCCAAGGCGTGGAGTTTGAAAACCGCTGTGAAGCACTCAAATAGCACAGAGCCCCTAAACAAAAATGTTGCCACAGGAATCACCAGCCTGTGTCTTTATACCGATTGTGCGGCTGGCCCACTAGTGAGTAACCTACAACGCTGCTACAATATTCCTAAAGTGACTGGCTATGGTGCTCTGTCATACATCATGGTGACATGAGTGTAACTTATGGCATTTTATCCCTTGCAGTAACATTTTTATAGTCCAATTACTGGAGTTGCTTACTGTCCTATAGGGACTTGTAATTTTGTTGTGATACTGGTATGATATTCTAATGATTAATATAAGATAAGGCAACAGTGCTTTGCTCCGTTTCTTAGGATATACACGCACTTTGGATGGAAGGAAGTAGCATATACTGTAATAATTAACAAATTAACATTTTTTTTTTCGATTGGCTACTTATTTTCTTTATCCAAATAGATGCACTCCTGTAATACATAGTAGAAAGTTGGGCATATTTAGGCTTTATATCAATAGTCTATAAGTCCTGATACAACAGGAGACAAAAGAAAATATGATAAGGTAAGACACTCCTCCATGGATTGTAATATAATGATGATTTTTCATTGTGAACGTTTGATAACAGCTCGGCAAAGCGAGAGTAATTTACATTTCCCCCCGCAATACGGTCCATTCAGGTGAAATCTAAACGTACCCATGGACGTTCCTTTCAGTGGCGCAACACGTCCACTGGAGGGCGCTAATAGCAGGAAAAAAGTCAAATGGGTCATCAACTTATCAGCGGGCACTCAGGGAAGTGATGGGAAATGCATTTCCTATTCATTTAAACAAAAAAAAAAAAAAAAAAAAAAAAAAATGAATAGCACAGCAATCAGTGTTGCAACTTGTATTCACAGTGCATGATAAAGGAGCGGGACCCTTTAATGTTCTCACTGGGACTTAGCATGAGTCTGTGTTTATACTAAGTTTATACTAAGCCTATTATAGCTTATGGCCTGTTCCCACTGTGTGTGATTTAGTTTTCTGTTACACTGAAAACCAGCTCAGTAGTCAATTTAATTCCAAGTGTTCAAATCAACACTGCCAGTTTTTATACAGAGTTCCATCAACACTAATTTGTTGTCTGCCACTGAAGAAACAAACAAAACCATTTAAACCAGTTTAAACAGTGTAACCAGAACAGTATGCATCACTCTCACAGTTATTGCAGGACTGCTGCTACAGTCAGAGTTATGTTGGCTTGCTGATGTATCGGTGCTGGTTTATTAAAATCAGATATCAGCCAGTCAGTGATGTCCTGTTGTCTGATGTCCTTATCATAGAGGTTCTTGACCCTATTAAAAAACTGTAAAACTATAATCAAAATTGATTTTCTGTACATATTTTACTTACACATGTAGCTGTACATGAATATTTTTTTAATTTAAAAGCCAAATGCATGCCAGATTTTCTCAGTCCACTGAATAGATGTCATCTCTTCTGTGAAGAATAACTAAACAACTAAAAGAATTTAAGTTGTTATGATTTCATATGGTAGAGCCCCATAATGATCATAATGATTGTGTGTGTAACCAACCCAGGAATATCTTGTTTGTTTGTTTGTCTTTTGGCAGTAGGGGTCACATTTAAAGAAATTGAGTTATTGGTACAAAATGTCAGTAATTATCAGCTTTAGTACAAAAATAAAAGTAATTACTGGCATTTTGAAACATGTGCCAGTTTAACCATAAACAGTAGTTTCACCTACAGATGCAAACAAATAAATTAGGAGGATGGATGCCAAGTCACAACAAGGCAATTGACTGTAACACAAATCAACATCCAGTTTGGAAATGCCCCCA